>NC_044063.1:31395096-31497596 GCF_902167405.1 Gadus morhua
CAGTTTCGGGCAATAGGCCCACAGGGCTGTCTTCATTAAAGCAGACAGAGTTCAGCCTTGACAATCACATACAGGTCTGTTATATGGAATAAATATGTTAATGAAATCAGGTGAGGCGATATGGCTGCTACTACTAGCAGCCGTCTTCACCTCATTATTTTTGTGCAGCTTGTGGCAGGTAAATTATTCCTAAAACGCTTCCCAGCGTGTCTTGCATTTTCAAAGAAAGTACGTTCTATTACATGAAAAATAATCCAACACATCAAATGCTTAAGTGACCCTGATAAGCCGAATCTTTCGTGTTCACATCCACACACCGACGCACATACACCCGCACACACACATACATGCACACACATCTAAACACAAGCACACACGCACACACACACACACACACACGTGCGTGCACATGCACACACACACACACACACACGCACACACAAACAACACATACGCACACGCAGTCACACATGCACATATCACACATACACACACACACACATACATAACACACATACACACACATTAACTGCCTAACTTCCTTTTCCTAAAAGTCAGAAAAAAGTGAACCAGAAAGAGAAAGAATAATTAGTTGTCAGCGACTATTCTTATAACCAGCCCTGGTAGTGAAGAACTGATTTGGTGAATATAGCTCATTAGAAAGACAAACCCTATGTAACGTTCATAGAGCTTCACCGCTGTATTGGTTAGATGAGCAATTAGAAAGACCCATTATTGATTTGATGTATGTGTATCTGCGTGTTTATGTGGTTGTGTGTGCATTTATGTGTGTGTGGTGTGTGTCTTTGTGACGTGTGTTTGTGTGTTTGTCTGTGTGTGTGGCATAGTGACACTCAATACAACACATTTCGCCGCAGCTCTTCTAATCCCATAGCATTTTCTCCCCACCTAACTCCGTTCTGCAGATTATCCACCTCACATTTTCCTCGTTCTTCGTCTTCATTAGTTCCTCGCTGTCATTCTGTTCAACGTGTGCACTACTTACTATTGGTGGACAGCCCATAGACAAAAATATCCCCAATTTCATTCTATCGTGGCTTCGGATTGTATAGTGAAGCCTGTGTTTTGAATCCCTTTTCTTTATGTTTACTTGTCCATTTGACATGGCTAGCTTTTTATTTAAAGCTGGCACCACTTTGCGCGATCACCAGGAGACGGATGGCGGTAGCATGGCGTAGATGCTGTCAGGCTCCATGCATCGTAGATGAAGCCCGGTTCACCACCACCGGGCTGACACATGATCAGCCATCACTTGAGCTACTTAGCTCTTAGCGCTCAGAGTGGTCACTCGACCCCACCGCGGATGTTCTGATTTAAAACAATGTTGGTATGGAGCAACACTTTACATCCTTAACTGATAGCATTTGATGCTCAAAAGCTTTGCAAAGACAGACAAAGCGGTGTTGCTAGGAGACAATGTTAGCTGGAAACCTCTCGGAGCGTTGGGATAATATTACCATTTTGATTGGTGCACATATTAACCTGCCCTAGTCTGGGTGTATTCTCCAACTGTTACCTATTTTACAGAGTTTAAATGGAAACATTTTGAAACGTAGAATGTGTCCAATTTATAGCTTAACACACACACACACACACACACACACACACACACACACACACACACACACACACACACACACACACACACACACACACACACTGGTGGAGAGAGAAAGAGGTCCAAATATATATATATATATACATATATTATATATATATATATATATATATATATATATCTATATATATATATATATATATATATATATATATATAATATACATAATATATATATATATATAATGTAGATACAAAGGCATAGAGAAAGATAGGGATAGGATTAGTATTGATGATAAAAAATGAGAATATGACAAGGGCACGAAGGAACTACTGTAGAAAAAAAGGAGACATTATAACCAAAGAGCGAGATGTGTTTGTGTGAGGTAGAGAGGGCGCGAGAAAGAGAGAGGGATCTAAACAGTTAATTGGTTATTAGTTTAGTGTGCTGCTGTGGGGTAGCCGGTGGAGGAAGAAGGCATGAATACATTATGGATCATGTTTCTGTCAGGTACACATCTGGGGTGTTGGGACTCTACACACCAACAATAATAAGCATGGATTTACATTACATCCACCACCACTGGCCTGAGATCTGTTTTGACTTACATTAGATCAATTTCCACTGGCCTGAGATCTGCTTGGACTTACATTAGATCCACTACCACTGGCCTGAGATCTGTTTTGGACTTACATTAGATCCATTACCACTGACCAGAGATCTGCTTGGACTTACATGAGATCCAATACCACTGGCCTGAGATCTGCTTGACCTTGCATTACTGGAGAGGGCCAGAGACAGGGCAAATGAAAGATGCACTGCAATTGGGAACAAGTTGTAGGCAATTGATGAAAGTCAAACAGTGAGTCTTAGAGAGTGAAGAAAAAACGAAAGAATGTTAAAGCCATTAATGGATGGCTTAATAAAGAGAGACAGAGGGAAAGTAACCATTGCGGTAACCGAGAGGCGCGACTTCTTCACTTCAGCATCACCCACTGCACAGTCTGACGTCACACTGTTATGGAAGTAAAGTTTGAGAGCAAACAAGCTGTTGCATTCACTTATTGAGGGGCGTTCTCGGTGGCCCGAAAACCCCCCCTGGCCCGGCCTTAGATTTTTCTAGTTTATCGTATAACATTTATGCATACATCATATAAATAAAGCAAAGGAAAAAGTAAAAAAAGCATGATATCACCCCTTTAACACTGGTAGAAACATTGAATCCTTTCATTCCTTCAAGGTGACTTGTGGTGTCCTCATTTGATTTGCATTTGTAGTGATTCAGAGCTGCTGTTTAAGATGATTTTTAATCTCTGATTTTTAATCTGACGACATTAAATGTGCAGATTTCATGTCTATTTTCAGCCTGTTCTTTTTTATTAGAGCTTAGTGTGTTTCAATGTTCATTATGATTTGATACCTCAGGAGGGTGGTGTCAAATCACATCTGTATGTGGCCCCATGGGAAGCCCTTTGAAATCATACCTGTACAGAGAAGACCCCGAATGAGCCCTAGAAACTTGCACCCAAAATATATCTTTCCACTCATCTTATCAAATGAATCAAAGTGATGGGATGAGAGCCTGAGGAGACAGGAGGATGAGGAGGTGGGTGGAGGGCGGACTCTGGAGGGGCTTGCTTGGTCTTCCGTGTCTGGCTCCTGGCAGCTGTCTGTCATGATTACTGCGCTCCAATGGGTAATGACGGCCTTTAGACGAGGACGGGCTGACCGACAGCCCCAATCAAGCTTATGTCCCTTACTTCCCTCGCTACTCAACACAAATATACAAACCAATATGCAAGCCCATTGACGGACAGCTCTTGCACACACACACACACACACACACACACAAACAAGCATAATCACACACAGACAGGCACACACACAAACCCGCATAAACACACAAACACATACAAACAAGCATATACACCCACAGACAGGCACACACACGCAGACACACGTAAACACACACATTGGCATAAACACACACACAGGCAGACACACACACGCATTAAATCACAGGCAATCAAAATTTCACTGCCGCTATTTTAATAAGATGGGTCCGACTGAAGCATTTAACCAATGATGGACTGAATCCTGAATGTCTCCTAGACTTATGAGGCGATGGGAGCATTACTTTATTTAAGTGCCGTCTCCGGCTACCACCGACTGTTTCCTTCCATCTTAACACATTTCTATTTTCTAGCCTTGCAGAGTAAAAATAAATCAAACATTCATCGCTTTACGTAATGTTGTTATTGCTAGTAGTCCATTGTGGTGCGCAAGTAAAGCCTTCCCCACCAAACTCAACATATCCTGTTTTGTAGCATATATATATAACAATGTTTACCTGCAACCTTTGAAAACCATCCCCCTCTGAAACCTCATTAGTTATTTTCTTTAATAGAAAACCTGTAAGATGGATGTAACCTATTGAACCTCCATTAATGTATATAATGAAAATGTCCCAGCTTTGAGATAGGGCCAGGTGTTCATTGTAGTGCCCTTTCATGGGGAAGAAGTTAGGGAACTGAATTCAGAATTCCTGAGTCAGTTCCCCATCCAGCTATAGATCAGAAGCCAGACGGAACAAAGATGGCTGCTATGAAGCCCCAATAACTTCAAATATTTTTATAGCAATGCCCGTGCTACCCACTACCTGGGTGGTTTCCACACCCCACCTAGGTGACTTTTATTGGGTTCAGCCAGACAGAGGAGTCAGGGTGGTGGTGCTGAAGGACATTGTTTATTGTAAAGGTTTCTTGATAAAGATACATGGCCTGGTGTTCGCTGTTCCTATCCAGGACAACTCTTCCTGGGTATGTGTGGCGATGGCAGCCCGAACCACTGATTATTCAACATGCAATAGGTGTGAAGCCTCACCCAGACCCAGAGTCGGTTCAGAGTCGGCCGGATGAGGCTGCATCCACACACACTCCCACAACCTTCAACAGTTACAAAAACCCCATGGGCCCTATTTTAACGGTCTGAAACGCGATTGGGAAGTGCAAAGCGCAAGTAGCTTTGTGGGCGGTTCTACGGCGCTAATCGCTATTTTACAGGCGGATAAATGACATTTGCATCGCGGCGCAAGTGTCAAAAGGGTTGGTCTGAAGCAGCCTAGTTACCCGTAGGTGTGGTTTGGGCGTAACGTCCAACAAACCAATGAGAGTGCCAGCTCCCATCCCCTTTAAGAGCCGCATGAGCGCATTTGAATCGGACGAGTTGAAATTTTGACAGCGCGTCTGCAGTCTCCCATGAGACAGATGCACATGAATTTCAAACTGCAAATGGCTCAGTTTTTTGCCAAATAATATGGCCTAATTCACACATGGAATAAGGGGTTTTCTTCCACAACTTCAGAAATACTGAGTCCTCAAATAAATTTCGGCAAAGAAAACGTATATGATATAACATATGATATGCGGTAACTGTGGTTCTATTTAATGATATACGCAATACATTATAAAAAAAAATTTCTTATCAGTATTGCATGCTATACTAATATGCATGTGTCCCCGCGGTAATAGACATTGCCATTGATTGTATTATGCGTTACGTGTTTAGTTTGCGTGTGTTTAAACAGAGCACACACGCGCGCCCGCATTCATTCATTCTTTTTAACACTCACTCGCGGTAAAACAATGTTTTTCACGATCAAATACTCATCAATCCTAAAAGTTATGGGCATGTAGGCCTACACAATGTCTGTGTCAAGAAAATATGTGTTTGCTGTACGGTGTTTGCAGATGCATTGATTTAAAAGTACAACTTATTACCGCTGCATCAGCCATTCTTTCCCAAATAATTTACCAAGAATGTGCGGCTAGGTAGATGAGAGAAGCAAAGTGTATGCGCGAGGTGCACAAGCAATCCGTATGCATCGCATGCGCATGTATGCATGCGCCCTTAAAATAGCATCTGAACAACGCGCCACTGACTTTAAACCAGGTATTTCCTGGTCAGTAGCGCAATGGTATTCAGAAACGGCAAAATACCGTTTGCGCCAGAACAAGCCTCCTCCTTCCGCCGAACCGCCCCTTGGGGCGCATAGGCCTACCTAATTTACCGGCGAGTGGCGGTGGTGGGAAAAGAACGCTCTGCGCCAGTTGTAAACTAGCAACGACACATGCGCCAGTGACTAAGTCACTCGCGCCGGATGCAGATAGGGCCCCATGACTTAAACGACTTTCAACAAATACTAACCCCCATGACTTACAAATACAAATGGCAGGGTTGCAGTTCTGCAGGTTAACCGAAAGTTTTGATTAATAAAAAACTAAATTAATAAAGCACTCAAAATATGTATATCATTCATAAAATGTCTCCAAAATGGTGTTAATGTCCAGTTTTTCTCGTTTTTGGTAGTAACAGGTGTTTTCAAGCGCCATTCGGCGATGACGTCACGTTGGGGAGACATGGTGGAAGGTAGCCTCAGCCTATTACTAGAACTATGGCGTCTAAGAGAAGGCAAGAACCACTAATAACATGTGTGATGGCCCACAGCCGTATAATTTCGAGACGTGAGAGGGCGAATGAGGAATTGCCGAGAACTGATGGCCGTCAAAGCCAATTAAATGCATGGTCAGAGGAGAATGAGTGGAGAGTAGTTATCATTCAGCAATGCAGCGGCGAGCACTGGAGCTAGTCAATGAACAGACACCCCTCCCAACCCGCAGATTATCTCCTCAAAATGTAGTTAAATGACCAGTTACAACTCATTGCCAAAGCAGGGGAACAATAAAATAAAAAGGTCAGGTATATAGTATAATATACGTATAAAACGTTAAATACAAATATATACATATGCTCTATACTGCCGCCTAGATTTCCGGTGGTATTGCTCCGTTTCTCCCGGAGCACTCCGGATTCGTAAGCTCAGAGGCGACGGACCCATTGACGGACGAAACACCTCCGGGACCGGAGGAAATGGTCCGTATTCGTATTTACCGTAGGGTGTGAATGGGTCTTTACCACAACCAACCACAAGGCCTTTATCAGTGTTGGGAAAGTTCACTTTTTACGTGAACTTGTTCAAAGTTCAGTTCACAAAATTTTAAAATGAACTAGTTCAATTAAATGTTCATAATTCAAAATTAACAAGTTCATAGTTCTTTTTTTCAATATGTTGCTGTGAGCTATTATTTTTCTCCGGTATTTTGAACATTCATCCCCCTTTCTGGTTTGTCTTGGATGAAATAGAGTGGTTGAATCAAGTATTGTAGCGAAATACAGTTTCTACCATGTATATTGCGCATTTAGCGCATTTTGTAAATCCCATTGATTTCTGTTAAAAGTTTTTTCACTCGGAGAACCGAGTGAAAAGACTACAACCAAACGTAAACAGCCCCCCTTCCGGCGAACAAGCAATGATTCTAGGAGGTATTCTAGTCCGCTGATCGAGCCAGAGAGCTAACGTTATGGATTGTACATATTTATAATTTGATATTCGTCCCAGCCTTTATACCACAGATACTCTAGGGTCTATAGGATATAACCGCTTTGTCTAATTACAGTTTAATTCATTTTTCACAATTTACCAGCTCTCGTTTTGTAGAATAATCACCGCGCCAATCGTTTCAATGGGAATCGCGACGGTCTATACTTTCAACATAAAGTATACATATATATCATTTGAAATTCATCCCAGCCTTTATACCACAGATACTATAGGGTCTATAGCATATAACCACGTTTTCTGATTACAGTTTAATGTAACAGTAAGCTGACAACACCGCAACTGCAAATTAACCACACAGAAATAACCATGGCAACCGGTAAAACAAATGTTCTTTTTGCGATCATTCTGAGCGCGCATCCGCCGTGTTGATAAACAAATAAACCCCCTATTGAACGAAGTTAAACCGAGTGGGCGTGCCTTTCACAGACACCAGAATGAACAAGTTTACAGTAATGTTCATCAGGCAGTAATACAGTACGTTCAGTACGTGCACAACACTGGCCTTCATAACCATGAAGTATGCCGAAGCCGGAAAGGACAAACGCACAGTCGCACACACTCATCTTATGCAAAACAATCTGTTTTATCGTCAAAGTGTGTGAGTGATACACTCTGGTTTAGCTTTCGCTTGCTATCCGTTTTTAGCATGGACCTATTAAAGAAAGGACAGCGGACTAAAACATGGCCGCCTATTCATTCCTATGAAAACTGCTCAATGGCGCAGGGCAACATCAAGGAGATTTGCTTCTGCATCATGGGAGCCTAGTCATGTCCTAGTTCATGGCGTACCGGATGCAGAAATATTCTCGTTTACTAGCCTATTTTCTATTCTATAATAGGTCCATGTTTCTAGCATTGTTAGCATTGTAGCATCATAAGCGAGAGGTCTGAGCGAGCGCAGTCACATTGTTTACCGACCATGGGAAGCATAAGTTAACTTCATAAGTATGAAAGATTGCTCCATATAACATGACACAAACAACATAGTAAAAGTATGGAGGCCTAGAAAAACATACAGTTCAATGTTATTGCTTAACAAAACAAATTCCTTCCGCCTAACTATTTACGAAAAATGCAATCAATAATTTATATACAAATAAATGGTTTCATATCAACCAGCAACGAAGTTGGGGAGCCTACCCACATGAATAATTGCAATACACCAACTTTGTTGACTGTCATGCATAGCTAAACAAGCAAACGAAAAATGTAATACCAAAGCTACTGAAATGTTTATTAGACTATTAACAATATTATAAAAATGATACCCTAAATCACCCGTTCTTTGTCTTTGGATCTTTTGAATAAATGGATCAATAATGTTGAATCACAATGATTGCAAGTAGAGGAACATCAGAATTATTGAGCAGCAGCTGTAGCAGTCTAAAAATCCCTTTATCACTAAAACACTTTTAGTGATAAAAAGTCACCACAGTACGTAAAGACCATCAACGTTATTCATGATAAGTGAAAGGAAAAACCTCGGACACGAGAAGTTAACATAGCCGTGCACTAGGCCCTCTCGGATGCCAGGCCGAAACAACATTTGTTTCACTACGACTCCTTTCAGCCACCCACCCTTCCTTCTCCAGCAGCAAAATAATAGCATAAAACGGCTAATAAAATGCTTGAGGTGGCGTCTTGAAAAGAGAAAACTTACATTTTATTAGTACATGGTATAAAGATAATTATAAGTTCCCCACTTGTATTGGAGTGAACAGAGATATCTACCTCTAGGCCCTTTCAATCGAGGGACCCGTCCACAGCCCGCTTAAACAGCTGCAATACCAGGCTTGGCCGCTGAGCACTAGTGGATTGCGGAAGTATGCACTGCTCCTAGGGGCTTGGGTTTTAGTAGTCCCATGACTTCTCAACATTACATCTTTCTTCTGTTTGGCGCACATGGCTAATTTGCATACGTGCACAGGACTGGCTGGCTCCGCTTGGCAAAGGATAGAACATATTTATCCATCTATCAGTCTATCTATCTATCTATCTATCTATCTAGGCATGTGTCTAGTTTCAATGTGCTGTATTTTGTGCATGTCCAGTCAGACTTGTTGTACCCCTTGTTCGGTCTTGTAGGCTACTGTCCTGTGTGAGCCGAATCACCTAAATGAATTCCCGACGATTTGTGTCATTTGGCATTAATAAAGACTTGACTAGGCTATCTATCTGTCTAGGCTATTAATTAACAATTAATCGCCGAAGGCCAACTGAATAGTGTAGTATTGACCCCAGCCTGAGGTGAATAATTGTCTTAATATATACTACACGTGAACACTCCAAAAATAAAGATAACACTTTTTGCCGGTTTTTTTTTTTTCTTAGCGGTTTGTTTATTTTTATTAGCGGACATTTTGTCCGCTAATATAAAATATCCCGAGTTTGAAATCTCAATCATGGGATATTGCCCAATTTCCTGAGATAGCGAACCAATTCAATTGTGCCATTTTAGGAGGTTCACATGTAGCGTATACTAACTATAAATCTATGTATTAATCTATTTATCTGTATAATCTGCTGAACACTCTCTTAGTCTCTACTCTCACGGGTCTTGATGCGGCTTTGGTCCGTGTCTCCCCAACGTGACGTCATGCAATTCATTCTGGGGGAAATGAGAATCAATCGCAAACTGCTAAAATAGTACCTACTTTTTTTTATTACATTCTGTTTCATGATACCTAACAACATTAAATACAATGAATAACAGTTTAAATCTTTATTACCAACAAGCAAATTGCAGCAACACGGCCTTTAATCAAATACAAAACTCCCTTGACTTAAAAGACTTTCAACAGATACAGACCTCGTTAATTTAAAATACTTTCAAAAAGTACAAAACTCCAAATTTCAGATATAACCTGGAACCCTGTACAACCATGGAAACATGGTTTATTGCACAAATAGTTTCCGTGACTTGAAACATTGACTAATTCATTCTGATGCCAGATTTTGAATAGCCCTCTCTGTTACATAATTTCATCATATTAGGACTATTCAAAATATTTAATATTTAACAGAAAATGACTCAAATGTGGCATCCAACCTTGATCTGGAAATCTACTTAGATGGGGAGACAGAACCGTGTAATAATTGGTGAAGAATACCTTTAATATGCAGGAAAGTTTGCTCTTAGATATCTTAATTTTAGACATGTATGTATTAAACACATGCACAGAGATCAATTTATGTCAAAACAAATTCAAAAATGCCAAAGTGGTTGTTCTGAAAGGTTGTAGTTCTTCCAAATAATTGACAACAGTCCTCAAATTATGTGCTGCTGCCACAGACAGAGAGAATGAATTTTAACTAAGTATAGGGAAACTGGAAGGAAGATGATCAAATCAGGCATGACGCTGAGGCCACCGTTATTTCAGCGCTAACTGTCACAACTTACAATTCCCTATAAATGTGCCATTTCAGTGCCACATAATGAGAAAATTACACATTTGTGCAACATGGCTATTTATTTTGGCACAATTGTTATATTGTTTGGATTCTCTACAGACAATAATTTTATTAGAGAAGCAAAAGTTTGTGGCCAGGTAACATATTGAAAAGGCATTTCCTCTCAGAGTGCTTTTAATTGTCATTGCTGAAGTGTAGAACTGATGTTTGTAGCTGCATGACAGTGGCCATGTCATGAGCAGCATCTCCGTGGTGGTGTGTTGCTCTGGATTCATCCTGTTTTGTCTCCTAATCTCTAATCCTCCAGGCAGAGGGGGCTGTGTGGTTTGTGTTGTTGTGTGTGTCTGTGTGTTGGCTGTTTGTCGGTCTTGTTTTCTTTCTGATTGTTTTTCTGTTTTGCGCAGATGTTTGTAGGAATTCTGTAACAGCACACAAGAGAAAAGGTTGCATGTGCACACTTGTTTGTGTGTGTGTGTGTGTGTGTGTGTTTCTGTGTGTTTGTCTGTATTTGCAGAAGGTGGGAGAGTGCTTGGCCTACAACATACACACACACACACACACACACACACACACACACACACACACACACACACACACACACACACACACACACACACACACACACACAAACTTCTGCACTAACCAATGAGACCCTTATTGTTACTGAGCTGTTTTCTGGCTGCTACAGGAGCGATTCTACACAATATGTACAGCCGGATTTCATTTTTTCAAGTATTTTCACTTCAATTAATTGCAGTAGCACTCTATCCTATAATCTCTGCAATCTTTATATTCGTGCACTGCACGGGTCATCACGGGAACCCTGCATCCTCCATTGGTCCTCTACCCTACTGATTAGTGGGCTGTGGGATTAACAGTTGCAAGGTTGGGTTGAAGGAGAGAGCATGAGAAAAAAAGGCACTTTCAAAAGGGGACTAGCAGTATTATTACAACAGCCGAGAGACATAGTTCTGCTCAAGGCAGCTCTATTGGAAACTGGGATCCACTACTTTCTCTTGTGCGAGTACAAATCCAGGGTGCACAACACAAAAAGCCAACATTGTGTAGTTACACAATGTTCTTTTTGTGTATGTCAGCGCACCTTTCAAAGCATATGACGTGCTTACAGCTGGGGGAGCCGTGTTTGCGTTAGACTGAGACTCTGGTTCGGGTGGATGTACATTTGCGTAGCTAAACTTCCGCTAGCTTGAAGAGTGTAGGAAAGCGTCTGGGTGTGTAATGAGGGAAGGTTGACATAATGATGTCTTTCTAATTGTACTGAAGCTAGCTGGGGGGAGATGGGTTTTAAGAGAAAAGAGGAGAACATAACAGTTTTTGGTAAGAGGAGATCGATAGCGAGACAAGGTGTTCTGCAGGGGACTGGAGGGTTCAGCAATGGTGTACTTGAAAGCACCGTACGTCAAGAGAATATGCAGCATAGATTTGAGGGCTATTTGTAGGAATGTGAATTAATCTTTGCTTCATAAAAACATGCACACTTACCCTACGTACTGGAACACAAACTCTTTCTCAAACATACACACACAACCTCTCTAAAACATACCCACACATGCACACACAAGAACGCAAACACTCAAACAAGCACACTCTATCTCATACACACACATAACCACTCTAAAACAAACACACACACACAAACTCAAACCAACACACATACACGCTTGAAACAAACACGCATTCAAACAGATAAAAAACTCAAATACACACACATCGCATACACACACTATCTCTTTCACACAAAACCAACACACATCCATAGCAGTTAATTACACAATATCTAACCATCTTACAAAGCAAACCAGAGAGGCACCATGATTTATTAGTTACATTCAGCGAAGCAATCTGATTATTCATTCGCTTTATTGGATTGCATTAATGTTTGTATGATGTTATAAGATCTTAAAAATGATAACTCTAGACCAGACATGGACAACATCTGGCCCCAGGGCCAGAGCCGGCCTGTGGACAATCTAAACGCTGCCTGCAACGGCCTCAAAGACAAACAAATGTATAAAATGCAGTAGGCCTATTATTTTAATGAAACTCAAGGCGAATGACTATAACAGTGAGATTGAAGTGCTATATAACATCTATAAACCAGGGCATGTCTTCTTGAATACACTGCAGCTACCCAGTAACACTGAATTGCAGAAAAGGGTTAGGGTTAGTTAAGTTAAGTTAGTTAAGTACATTCACACTGCGGGCCCTATCTTGCATCCGGCGCAATTTACTTTCAACACTGACGCATGTGTCGTTGCTAGTTTGCAACTGGTGCAGAGCGTTCTTTTCCCTCCACTGCCACGCGTCAGTAAATAAGGGAATGATTTTGCGCCCCAAGGGGCAGTTTGGCAAAAGGAGGAGGCTTGTTCTGGCGAAAACGTTCCCTGGTGCTATTTTGCAGTTTCAGAAAACAATTGCGCCACAAAAGTCAATGGCGCGTTGTTCAGATTCTATTTTAAGGGTGCATTCATAATGTTGCTTGTGCACATCGCGCATACACTTTGATTCTCTCATCTACCTAGTCACACATTCTTGGTAAAATATTTGAAAAGAACAGCTGATACAGCGGTAATAAGTTGTACTTTTAAATCAATGCATCTGTAAACATCGTACAGAGAACACATATTTTCTTGACACAGACATCGTGTACAAGCCCATAACTTTTAGGATTGATGAGTATTTGATTGTGAGATAACATTGTTTTACCGCGAGTTTGTGTTAAAAAAAATGAACGAATGCGGGGGGGCGCGCGTGTGTGTTTGTGTAAAATAATTAATGAATGCGGGCGCGAGTGTGTACATCCATCTGTTTAAACACACGCAAACTAAACACGTAACGCATAATACAGTCCATGGCAATGTATATTAACGGGGGGACACATGCATTTCAAAAACACAAGTCGATAATGATATTACATACAATACTGGTAAGAAACAATGTTTGTTAATGTATTGTGTCTATCATTAAACAGAACCACAGTTACCGCATATCATGTGTGTGTAAAGTTTTCTTTGCTGAAATTTATTTAAGGACTCAGTATTTCTGAAGTTGTGGAAGAAAACACTATTCCATTTGTGAATAAGGGCAATATTATTTGGCCATAAACTGAGCCATTTGAAGTTTGAAATTCATGTGGTCATGCATCTGTCTCATTGGAAACTCTAAAATATCAACTCGTCAGATTAAAATGCACTCATGTCTCTTAAAGGGGATGGGAGATGGTGATCTCATTGGTTTATTGCACGTTACACCCAAACCACACCTACGGGAAATTAGGCTACTTCAGACCAACCCTTTTTAGATTTGCGCCGGGCACAAGAGTCATCATTTATGCGGCGGTAAAATAGCAACATCGCCATAGAACCGCCCACAAAGCTGCTAGCGCTTGGCGCTTCTCACTTGCGTTTCAGACCGTTAAAATAGGGCCCTGCGTGTCTTCCCCTGCTGAATCACCTTCTTATCAACTAATTGTTGTTTTTCCTTTTCTTTTCTAAAGAGGTTCAATTTGTTAATAACAATATGTTTAATTATGCAAAAATGAAACCAAAATATCACGTGCGATCACTGCATGGAGCTCATTGGCTGAACAAAAAACTGTTAAGAAGTAATTGTATAACAAATCTTTCCACACCAATTAAGGTGTGGCCTTTTAGGTTTATTATTTGTTGAGAAAGATTTCTGATATTGTGGTTACTTCTGAAACTTGGTATTTTGGCAATTTTTGACATAGGGCTAGCCTAACCAAAGATCCAAAGGTCTATTTGGATCGATCCTACATACCTTGAACGTTTTTTGTTTTTTTTAAACCTTGAACAATTCACCAAAATCCAAATGATAGCAATGTATTATTATGTTTATTCCTAATTATGAAAACTTTCAGAACATTTCAAACATGAATATACATCTTCGACAAGGAAGTCTTGTTCTTTTGTTCCCTGCTAACTGCTTGCGAGATTTTAACTTGATTCATGGACTAATGGACATGACCTGATTAAGCATTATTTAGGTGAAATGGAAATTTGCTGGTGGGAATGAATGTACCAATGCACCAAATTCACCTTTTAGTATTGCTTGCTCATCTGTCTCTATCCGTTTAAACATGATGCTTACCACTTGGAATTGAAAATACCTTTGTAATTCAGTGCAATGTGTCAGTCTTATTGGTCTGTGCGCAGACAATTTCATTCGGAAATGATATTTCCAGGGCATTCTTTACAAGAAATGACAAGTCTTACAGTAGATTCAACATTGTTACTCCAAGTAGCGGTCGGTAATCTGAGCACAATGAAGCTTGTGGGCAAAACACTACATTCAGCTAGCCGCTAATGATTAGCTGTCCCACTGTTGTGGCATATTGCTGTTTGGTGTCTTAGCGAGGAGACGCCCCTTGGCCTGCCTCTGATGGAAGGGATGCTAACCTAATAACCTGCAGCTTGTTAGCTCAGCTGCCTGAGCCCTGGCTGCCAAAATATGTATGTCCTGTACTGTGTGATTGTGTGTGTGTGTGTGTGTGTGTGTGTGTGTGTGTGTGTGCGTGCGTGCGTGCGTGCGTGCGTGCGTGCGTGCGTGCGTGCGTGCGTGCGTGCGTGCGTGCGTGCGTGCGTGCGTGCGTGCGTGCGTGTTTGTGCATGTGTGTGTATGTGTGTGTTTGTCTGTGCGTGTTTGTGTGGGTGTCCGTGAGTGTGTGTTTGCTTGTGTATGCATGCATGGGTGTGGGGTGGTGGGTAGTATTATGGGTGGTGATGGGGGGACTATGGGTGTTGGTGAGGAGACTATGGGTATTGGTGAGGTGGTGTGGTGGATATCTGTCTGGTAAATAACAGTACCATACTGTGCTGAAGCCCTCATACACTTGTCTATGTACTTATTTAATGAACTTGTGACACAATTAACTACTTCACACATAAAATGAGGTACTTTACTGTGATTTAATGTTGTTGCTGTAGCCAAGTGGGTGAACTAAGGCAGGTAAATGTTAGTTAAACAGTGCATTTGTCTAAGTAAACCACTGTTTTACCTGACTTATAGTATTCTTTTGCATTCTCTCCTCCAGGTCTGTGCAACCAGCCGGCAGGCCATCACTGTTACCTCTCTGTCTCCCCGTCTCTGCAATTGGTCTTCATGTTAATTCTTGATAGAGCACCCCGCCACACCGGATAGAGGTAAGGTCCAGTCCGCCGTCTGCAGGGTCAGCCAAAACCAATGCCTGGTACCTCTGGGCTGTTGTAAACCTCCTCCTATTTTGGAATTACCAAACTTGTAACTTAAAACATAACTTGAAAAGTTCTGTAATAAGAAAAACAGTTATCCTTATGTACTTATAAGTCATGCAAACTGAGCAAGCTGCACTTTTGAATTGTTCCAATCGAGAGGTTGCGAGGTACAATCCATAAATTGTTGAAACCATGTCAAACCAAAATAGCAATTCCGACGCGTCGGAAGAACTGTACTTCTAACATATTCATAAACAATCCCATACTTATTTTCCTCTGGCTAATCATTCTTCTCCTGCCACACCTCCAAACCTCTCTCTCTCTCTCTCTCTCTCTCTCTCTCTCTCTCTCTCTCTCTCTCTCTCTCTCTCTCTCTCTCTATATATATATATATATATATATATATATATATATATATATATATATATTACAGGTTTCAGATGCAAAGCAGACTTGTTCAGAACAGTCTTTCTACAAGCCCAGCAGTTAGACCCCTTGTATAACATTGCGTACTACAGTCAGACTGTCAGTAAAGCCGCTGACAAGAATGGAATCCGCGCACTTTTGAGGGTGAATATTCTATACATGCCCGCTGTTATTCATTAGCGGCTGCTGCAACAACACATTTTCCCAGAGACAATGATGACTGTTCACATCATCTTCTGTCTCGTTGGGGACATTCCTTGACAGGGGCAGTTGCCCCAATTGTTTCCCAGGCTGACTGGTGATCGCTACTCCGAGATGGCTCACTTTACATACATTACGCCAGTGATACCACGGCAGAAACACCTTTTGTGTGCGTGGCTTTTGTCTGTTCGCCAAGGTGTGCATATGTATGTATGCGTTATGTATTCTGTCTATGTGCCTGCCAGGCAAAAGCGTGTCTCTTTATGGACAACGCTGAGTTTTTCTATTTCTGAGCCCATTACACCACTAAGTTTTATCTAACAACCAGCGGAGTGGAGCAGGTTTCTTCATTGTGGGTTAGAGATGGATTGGTGAATTAATGGATGGTGGATGGAAAGGCATTACAGGCTACTCAGTTTCACCGCTGCTCCTCGGTTTGTCTCATGCCGACTTCATTGTTTGGAGTAGTTATGGGGAAGCCGGGAGTGTGGTTCCCCATGCACAGCCAAGCCAACTACTGTTCTAGTTTCTAAGGTGGGCAATTTAATCCACCATATTATAGGGAGTTAAACACCACTGCCTCGTGGTGCAGAAAGTGGCGATGATGCCTAGCAACGCGAAGCCCACGGATGATCCGATCTGTACCATGCCCGACACCTCCGCAGCCCGCTGTACGTATCATATCGTCCGGGGTCGGCCACCTCGCCCATGATTGATTCAACACTAGTAAACAACTTTGAACGATCAATGGATATCTGTGGTGTTTTTTTCTTTTTTTATGAACCGAATCAATATCCCTTCATGAATTGCGACGCTGTTCAATTCAATTCATTATTTTTTAATAAATACTTTTGACTCGGCATCTATTCATCCGAGCATAGCTGAGCGGGGCTGAGTGACCGTATTGACCGTGGGCCAGCCCCCGGTGGGGCTACATTGTCTCACAGGTGGACAGATCCATTCCATCTCTTCTTTGTAGCACGACGTACATACACGATAACTTCAGTGTTTCTGAATCAATGCCTCTGAGACGCCGTCAGAGAGAGAGCGGCACAGTGCCGTCACGCTGGCGCTCAGCCAGGCGGGGGGGGGGGGGGCGAAAGTGCTGCCATTTGATGGAGCCTGAGACAGGGGCGGGAGACACAGGGGGACGGAGAGAGAGCAGAATAAGGTATCTGACCCTGTCAGCTCCAGTTATCAAGCTGTTGGGGATGGCGGGGTTCTGAATCACCCTGGCCGCGGCCGGGCAGGTTGTTAGCTTCCTGGCGGAGGGCCAGCCAGCACACAGCACGGCTTAAGCGCTGGAGGCCGCCGAGCGGAAGGTTGATGCTAAAACCAGGCACCAGCCAAGGTGAAGAAAAGAATAACAAGTCTAACAGATGATGGACAAGGAGGAGGAGGAGGGAGGTCCAGGTGGTGGAGGCTTTGCAGCAATTAAGAAAGAAGGACAATTCTATAATTGCTGGAGGTCTCTTTTGGTATCTAGTGGTGATGTGGCTTTGCAGTCGAAGTCAGGAACAAACACGTAATTTAACCAAGGTGGTGGGTTCATTATTCTGATCTGTTTCTGGTATTTTACCACGTTTATCACATGTACTGTATATATGTGCCTATGTATCATCCCTGTAATACTGTTTGCAAAGGAAAGTAGAAGTAATAGGTAATAATAGACTCTGCACAAACCATTTCATCTGATTTTATTTCTCTCGTGCTTTGATTGATGTGATGTAATGTGTGTGTGCATGAGCTGATCATTAGAAGTAATTCCTAGTCTCCTCAAGGCGCTCGATACCGGGACGTCCATTATCCGATATCAACATGCAAGCTGATTTGGGCCGAGCATCATCACCTTAGTGTGTATCGAATAATGTGTACAGTAGACACATAACAGCCAATTGTTGATAGCATTTCTGTTTTTAAAATGTGAAGACAATAGCCGGATACGTAAACCAGAGTATTTTTTTAAAGTTATGTGTTCCCAGAAGGGATAGTTTGACAAAACAAATGTTTAACATTTTGTTCAACAAAACAAAGGCAATTTATTTTTATGCCCTCAGACGTTCAGGGTGTGAGAAGTATTCTCTAAGTCTACCCTCCCAGACGAATGTTAATATCAGGTACATTACAGTCTTTTTAACAGGAAATGTATCCGCTCAGGCAATCTTAGATTACACATTGGAAAGGAACTAAGTGCTGCAGCATGCGCTGGGTTTTGGCATACGTACAAATGATTATCTAGTGAATCAAAAGGAACGGGATGTGAGGGAATCAGAGATCTGAAGTCTACATCTGTAGAGCTAAAGACGCCTCAATTCACAGAGGGTGGAGAGAGTAAGCGGAATAGATTACCATGATGCTCAGCGTGGGGCGAGTGAGAGTGTGCACAGCGCGATGGCGTGGGCACCGTGAGTGGTGTGTGCTGGGAGCTGTGCTCGCCTGGCCCTCCAGAAGAGTTGACACAGAGCTCAGTGCGATAAGGCAGGGGGAAAATGACTTGAGCCATCTTTTTTCTCCATCAGCAACTTCAAAGTGACTGATAAGAGAATGCGTTGCCATTGTGTGTGTGTGTGTGTGTGTGTGGTGTGTGTGGTGTGTGTGTGTGTGTGTGTGTTTGTGTGTGGGTGTGTGTGTGCATGCGTTTGTGTGTATGTGTGCCTGCTTGCTTGCGAGTGTGCATGTGTATTTGCGTATCTGCAAAGAACTTCAACCAATCAAGGAATTCCTTAGCATCCCTGCCTTCCCTGGCATCACATTTAACAAAGAGAGAACTTCCTTCACCACGGTTCCCCTGGTTCCCCCCCATGTCACACAGAGGAACCAAGTGTGACATGGTGTGAGTTCAGGGGCGTGTTCCAACACATTGAGATTAATGGTACCCTTCAGGATGTGATAAATCTCCTTGGTTGAAATCCTTAATACATAATTGTAATCCATTTTTTTGATAGCTGATAAAGCACTCCACTTGAATGATATTTTTGCTTTCTATCAGTTTAATGGGTTGAAGGCAGCATGCTGTTTTCATTTGTCTCATTTTGAAAAGCAAAGCAGCCACCACTAATTAGGAAAATGCTAACCGGCTGCATCACAGCACTGTCTGATTAATGAGATTACATGTGGGAGCACCCATTGGCACGCATGGAGAGCTTGTGTTTAATATGGTGACATGACCTGTGGTTATTGAGCGACTTACAAAGAATAATCACTTCTTATGGCATTTCTTTGGCGCATGTCATTGTTCGATTTTTAAGGTAATTGGAATTGTACATTATTTCTATTTTGGACACTTTGGGGAATTATTTTATTGGATACAAAAATAAGAAAACCTTCAACGTTTAAATTGGGTTTTGTATTATCTGCTTTGCATCAGGCCTTTTAGGGTAGGTTTTGCCCTTCTGCTCTGTGTCTACAGCCACTACCTCCCTGGCAGCCCATATTTCACTGCCAGCTGGACCACTCTGAGCCATAAGGAGCATCGAGCACACGTGGGTATATCTGTATCCCTGGGTCAGAGCTGCTTAATGTCTGGGAAGTCAGATAGTCGGTGTGCAGGTATCATTTGGCTGGCATCAAGCTGCGATTTATGCAGACTTTTCAAAGGTAACTTCCTCATTTTTTCTTTGAGCTTTTTGCTGATTATTGTGGCTTTTAGATAATTGATCCATTGTAAATGTCTTGAATGGCAAAAAATGCTTATTAAACTGATCAAAAAACTGTTTCCACAAATAACAAAATAAATAAAAAGGCTTGACAAATCCCATGGATCCCCATTGATTCCTCATATGTGTGAACTCAACTTGTGTGTACATGTTGTAGACTTACATATGTGGCATCCTAGCATCCTAACGATCAAACCATATATTAGCATAAGCATCGTATAACGTTCATGACAGCATTCCCCTCCCAGAAATTGCGGATGGGAACGGGGACATCGCAATATTCTTTTGATCCTAAGAACCATATAACCCATCTGATTCCTCAAGCTGCCTCTAGGAGCTGTTAGAGTCCCTCCTTAACCATAAAGGGCCGACATCATGTACCTTATGAGGGCCAGATTATCACATTTTATCATCCCATACAGTGTGTTTGTGTGTGTGCTTTTCCAATGGAAGGATCAGTTCAAAGAACAGCCCAAAGCAGCATTATGTCTCTATGAAAGTGAGAGACAGGCCAGGGTTGAATAAGAGAGAGGTGTGTGTGTGTGTGTGTGTGTGTGTGTGTGTGTGTGTGTGTGTGTGTGTGTGTGTGTGTGTGTGTGTGTGTGTGTGTGTGTGTGTGTGTGTGTGTGTGTGTGTGTGTGCCTTAAGTGACAGCTGCACGCTCAATTCCGGAATGAAGAAAGCTCTGCACTCTAGTGACTACCAAGTGGTAAAGAGTCTTCTCTGCTCTTTTCTTCCTCTCCTCCACTCTACTCTTCCTCTTCCCTCATCTTCTCTCCTCCTCTCTCATCTCCTCTCCTCTCTCATCTCCTCTCTTCCACTATACTTTTCCTCCTCTCTCATCTCCCCTCCTTCTCTCTGCTCATCTCTACGATTCTCATCTTGTATCATACTCTCTTCAGAACATTATTAATGTTTTAACTTCACCAGCACATTTCAGCAACGAGTAAAGAGTTATGGATCTTTGTCTCAGCTAAAATAGCTCATACAACCCTAGGAGAGGTCTGGACGATTGTGGGGAAAATACCAATATATTGTTTTTTATTTACTACTTACATTTGAAAAAAGAGAGAATGGGAAAGTGGTCGAAGGGTACAAAAATGACCCTCAGGAGGATTGGAAATAGGTGTTATTTCCTTGCATAGGTTGACAGGCACAGGAAGGGCTGGTATACTGGTACATTTCCTTGACAAAAGCATCCACATACTGACGTCTGACTTGGACAACTTTGAAACACAATGCTGACGTTGTAGAAAGACAGAATTTCAACACAAGATTGTGCCCAGGATAGGAGGCACTGAGGTTGGATTGTCTTTGAGGAGAGATGCACCAACGTGGACATAGAAGAGAACAGCAAAGAGAGAGAGACAGAGAGAAAGAGAGTGTAAGACAGAGAGACAGAAGGCACACAGCATATTGAAGGGGTTCATGTTGGCATGGTAGCCTCATGCACTGTGTGTCTTTGTGTTATGTGTATGTGTGTGTGAGTGTGTGTGTGTGTGTTTGTGTCTGTGTCTGTGCACGTGCATGCGTGTTTGAGGGTCTGTGTGTGTCTGCTTTCCAACCTGGTCTCACAGGAATCCGTGAAATGACCACGGACGCTTAACTCAAAATCCGTGGTGGCCTCACGGAATCACTTAAATTGTTTGTGATATGCCAACGGAATTTGCTCCAATGCAAGTTATGACACTAATATTCCGTGGCACACACACACAGATCCCCGCCTCAACGACCAACTCAACCTGGTCTCACAGGGACCTGTGAGATAACCATAGCCTATATATATATATGAATGAAATTCATATTGACGGTATGGCACTATATCCCTGTTCTCGCCCATGCACCCATTTTGGATTTAATAGAACATTTTCAATGCTTCGAGGAGGTCTGGTGGTTTCTGTACATAATAAATAAATAAATAAACATCTATATATAACAAAATAAATAAATATCTATTAATATGTATGTTTATTTATGTATATAAATATATTTATATACACATACATATTTATAGACAGGCCTATATATATATAATCTATAATATATATAATAAATATAAATAAATAGGTATGTATATAACTATTAACATACATACATATTTATATATATTTATTTATTATATACGGAGACCACCAGACCTCCTCGAAGCAAGGAAAGTGGTCTATTAAATTCAAGAAGGGCCGGCGAGAATAGGGATATAGTGCCATACCGTCAATATGAATTTCATTCATATATATATATCTATATATAGGCTATGGTCATTTCAGGGAGCCCTGTGAGACCAGGTTGACTCGGACGTTGAGACGGGGATCTGTGTGTGTGTGCCATGGAATATAAGTGTCATTAACTTGCATTGGAGCAAATTCCATTGGCATATCACAGACAATTTAAGTGATTCCGTGAGGCCACCACAGATTTTGAGTTAGCACCACTGGTCGACTCGGTCATTGATACGGGGATCTGTATGTGTGCCACGGAATATGAGTGTCATCAACTTGCATTGGAGCAAGATCCGTGGCCATATCACGAAAATCGGCGTGTTTCCGTGAGGATTCCATGGATTGTCAGCTAAGCGTCCGTGGTCATTTCACGGAATCCTGTGAGACCAGGTTGCTGCTTTCATATGCATCAGCCTGGGTGTTCGTGTGCGTGCATTTATGTCCATGACCATGTGTGTGTGTGTGTGTTCATGTGCAAGTGCCTGTGTGAATGTGTCTGTGTGTCTGCACGTGCATGTGTGTGGTTAGCAGCATGGTAACGGTGGTGTCGGTGGTTAGTACAGCAGTAGGCCACAGAGCAGGGAGCATTGATATGCTGTGCAAGCACCAACAATCACCTCATTATCTGCTTTACTGATAGGGAAAGAGAGGAAAGTGTCACGTAACAAGGCCTCCATTAGCCTTCCTCTGCACCCCAGCGGTCAGGTCGTGTGTGTGTGTGTGTGTGTGTGTGTGTGTGTGTGTGTGTGTGTGTGTGTGTGTGTGTGTGTGTGTGTGTGTGTGTGTGTGTTTGCGTGTGTGTGTGTGTGTGTGTGTGTGTCTGTGTTCACAGATGTGGGTATTCTTTATGTGGGATTCTCAGATCTCCACTGTGAGACTATACACACTAACACACACCTGTTGTGGGTACGTGTGTGCTTTATGGTTGAATTCAGCCCTCAGCAGTGCCTGGCTACGGGGAGGCTGGTCCACAGGCTCCACCACCGGCATCATACTGTATCCATGTGTACGGCCTTTTCTGTGTCTTTGTGTTTGTGTCGATGTTGTCCGGGTCAGTGTCTTTGTGTTTGTGTGGATGTTGTCCGTGTCGGTGTGTTTTTGTGTGCCTGTGTTGATGGAGGTTTGTGTCTGTGCATCGTGCTGTCGCTCTAGACTTTGTTTGCGTCTGTGTATTTGTGTGGCTGAATTTGTTTGTCATCTTTGTGTGATGGGCATTGTTTGTTTCCCTGTGCTGGTGAGTTTGTTTGTATTCGTGTCCAGGTGTTTTGGCATCCAGGTGTGGGAAGGAAGACCATTGTGTGTTTAGAGGAGTGAGGGTGATCTGGAAATGAGCAGGCTGCCTCCCTTTCACTGACACACATACAGACACAAATACGATTTTTAGGTTTTTTTCGTACAATTATTTTCCTACGGTAATGAGAATACCTCTCTGTGTTGTTTGATATTAGTCCCCTGCAGCTTAAAAACCAACCTTTTCCCATTTGCATGGGGCTGACAGGACATAAGCAGAATAACACAGCCCACAGCAGATAGAGAATGAGCTACAACTCCCAGGACTTTAGGTTGGAACCTGCACCCTCCTGTTCCAGCAAGGTTCCGCTGGTTGTCAGAGTGACGGACAGCTCAGGGCAGGCGCTTAGCTTAAGCCAGTTGTTCTACCAGCAGGCTAAAAAACAGCTTTATTTAGGATGCTTTTCATTCTCCGGTGCTGAACACTACACCATGTTTCTCCAATAGAAGAAACATGCAGTTTGTTTTCAGGGATTCTGTTCCTGGAAATCAACCTTATTTTGTGGGGATTTCAGGATCCAAGCTCTTGTTGTTTGTGGAAGACATCAAATCTAACGTACGGCTGACTACATAGTGTACTTTATATGGTGTACAGCAGAACATATCTTGAGCACCGCTGGGCTGCTGCAGGCTACTGCAAGGTTTGTACTGTAAGGTGTGTACTCTTAAGGGGAGAACCTCCCCAGGTATAGGGGGAAAACCATCCTTTCAACTTATGATAATATAATTGGAATTGACACATGATTGTTAGCACTTTTAAGATAACCAAATAAGGTAATATATAGTGGGAAAAAGGCCAATTAACACCATTATGCAAGTCATTTTTGGGATTGATGGAGTAAGTAGGAGAATTTTTCCCTTTCTTGCTTTGAGAAAAACTGGCGTGTCTTTTGTTTCATGAGATTTTCACAAAATGTGGCTGCTTTTCATTCATTCATGTAGAATTGTTCATTATTCAAAAAATTTTTTTTACATAGAAAGAAAATAGAAAATGTCCACGGTTGCTTTTTTTGGGTTATCACAAGATATCTAAAAACCCTCTGTAAATTCTAATTTACAGTCTATGTGAAATTGCAGGAATGTACCTTCTCCACTAGATCAAACTACAGTGAAATATTTAAATGTGTGCGGAAATGTATTTTGAGGAAATTTTGTTAAAATGGTTTTGGCCTTGTGAAGGTAACAAGAGGTAAAATAAAATCATCTAAATTATATATTTATGATTGTTACTTAACATTATTTTCTACATTATATATACCAATTAGGGTTACCACAGAAGAAAATGATCAGAAACCCCAAAAATCTACATGACATGAAAATCCATTTCTTTGCAGCTAATGCCTCCCCTTCATCAAACAGTCCTCATCAGTTAAACTGAAGGATTGAATAGAAGTTCAGACGGCAAGGTGTTCTCCACACACATTGACATTGGCTTCCCACAAAACGGTTCAACACTTAATCACTGGGCGAAGTGTGCTCATTATTTCTCTCTGCCGGATCATTGCTCAGAGCAGCGTTTCAGTTATTCTTACTGTGAAATTAGTTTTGCTAAAGAACTGACAATGTTCACTTCATCACCACAGGAATAGGTGTCAGGGAGCGAAAAGGCATTCATACCTGAGCCTCAGCTCCAGGGTGAACCAGCTGACTAATTCACAGCCAGATACATTAATAAGACACGTCTACATCATGTTGTTATATATATATATATATCCTTTAGCCTATATATATATATCCTTTAGCCTATATATATATACTGTATATAGGCTACTGAGTCAGTAAAAAAAAAAAAATAGATATATATTTAAATCACTGTTATTGTCATTGTTGATAGAAACAAATAGCACAGAGCTAACGTGAGTCACCAGATATGACTGGTAAACGTCAGGTGAATCTACAGGTTTACGTGAACGTATTAATGTGAGCATGTTAATGTGAGTTAGCGCACCTGTAAAGGGTGTTTCTTTGACAAACGTGTCGGGAAAAAAGATAGGATAGCCAAAATCACATGGCAGGATTCTCTTGGACAAGCTATCCGTGAAATGGTTTAATGGGTTTTTTGAAATCTACTGTGCTGAAGTTCAGTGACTCGTTTGCTGTTGGACAGACTAGAGATGCTTGTGGTCCGGAGTCAACCAGTTGTATTACCAGATTCTGTCCTGACCCGAGCCCACAACAAACATACCGGAAGTATCACTGTCTCAAACATCTGCCCCTCTCTCCCTCCCAATCTCTCTCTCTCAGTTTGTCTCTCCCACACACCCATTCTCTGACTCAATACTCCAGATTCATTACTTACATGGTCTAAAAAACAATCTTACACACACACACACACACACACACACACACACACACACACACACACACACACACACGCGCACACACACACACACACACACACACACACACACAGACACACACACACACACACACACACACACACACACACACACACACACACACACACACACACACACACACACACACACACACACACATACCCAACACTACACACAGACCCACACACCTCCCACCCCCTCACTGTTACCAACCAAGCATCATTGGCTGTTGCTATGCTACTGGCCCCTACAGAGACATTTTTTTGTGACTGCATCCAATGATGGCTTTCCGTTTGCCAACAGTCCTAGCGGTGTACCTCTCTCAGTCTGTTTTGTTTTAGCCGACTATCTTTTTTCTCCTTCACTTCTCTCAACCTTTCACTTTTATCGGTCTCTTCCTCCGCTCTTTACCACCCCTTACCACTCTCTCTCACCGGCTCGCTCTCTCTTGCCGGCTCGCTCTCTCTCAGCTCCGGTCTCGCTCACTTATTTTCTGGCATCATCCTCCCCCCCCCCCCCCCCCCCCCCCCCCCCCCCCCCGCCCATGCCATACACACACACAGACACACACACACACACACCGCCCTCCCCCCAGCTTGGAAAAGGGAACCTAATGAACCATGCCATTTGAGAAGCACAGAGAGGCCGAGACACACAGAGAAATGTGTCTAGAAAGGGCATGTTTGTCAGATAGAGTTGGGGAGATGGAGTGGAGAGAGGACTACACGATTTTCTTTGCCTTTCTTCTTTTTTATTTTGGTAGGGGGGTCGGGATGGGGAGGGGCAAAGGTTTGGCCGGTAGCGGACCTGTTGCAATCTGACAGTATCCTCTCATACCATCGCCGTAAGAGCGTGGAGCCACGGGCGCCCATCCTTTGGTCCAGTCGGTGCGTATTTCACAGCAGATGGACGATTTCCTAGGTTAGTAGTAGGCAAATGTTCCGGCTAGTGTATCACTGTTAAATAAAACGCATTCGATCTGATCATACACACACACACACAAATGCACACACACTGCGCCAAATTCTTCAAAGGGATTTCATTTGCTGAGGCATGTTTGTTTCTTTCTACTTTCTTTCAGATCTCAGCTATCTATTGCCTTGTATTTCCAACCGTTAAAAATATATACACTAGTATAAACTCATTGTATACACTGAGCTGGAACAATAACCAGCCATGCAATCTAAACTGATGAACAAACCAATCTTACTCAAGCTGTGATGATACAATAGTTGTCAATGTTGTAGACATACCCAGAGTATCTAAACAAAAAAATATATATACTTGGACCACCTTAAATAGTATTAGTAGTTTATTTTTACCTTTTACCAAAGAAGGACACAACGGTAGTTGTGAGACAAATTAAGTAATGGAGTGGAGTGTTTTCAGACAAAACATCGAGACCGTCATCCGCTCTTTGATTTGACCAGAGGATTATGACGCAGAGAGCACGGTGTGGTTACGACTCGCAGCGTTGTGTGGATTTCAATGTTCTGCTTCCTGTCACTTTGCATGAAAGATGTTCCCAAAAATTAATCAATTTAGCAGATTTCAATTAAGCTGTTTGTTTATCTGAACACAATTTCATTGCCTACTTCTCATACCTATTACATTCAATATTTTAGCCCCCCATCATCATAACATCATCACAGATTTCTCCATGACGGCTTTTGCTAGAATGCTCATGTGCAAAGAGCCGTGATGCGCTGACAACATGCTATTTCTGCGTGCACACTTTATTAACTGACTCAGTGAGTGTGTGTGTGTGTGTGTGTGTGTGTGTGTGTATTTTACAATCGGTTAGTCTGCGTGCAAGGGACAGCTCAGATCTGCTCCACATGCGTTTTTTTGCCCCCAAACCATTACTAACAAACTAATCCCCCCTAATCAGACACTGCAGATCAGTAACCACCGCTCTTTAGAGTCACGGTGGTTGCACTGCCCAGAGTGATGTGGTGAGACTCTCCTCCACAAAGAGAAGGCCAGCGAGGACCCGCACTGGCAGATGAGAGCTCGGTGAATGCCGGGTTGGGGTGATGAAACCTACCAGTCATTAGTTTGCTTAAAATCCCCCGGGGCTCCGCGTCTCCACGCTGAACACATTAAGGACCCGTGCAGGATTGGCTGAGCAGCAGAGGCAGAGTGGGGTGAAAGATGGGAGTGAAATGTGGTGAAGTATCTGAGGAGGATGGAGGCTGAGGGGTGGATGGATTGTTAAAGAACAAGACTGAGAGATAGATGGGCGCCGGGGAGAGGAAAAAACAATCAGGCGGATGGCAGGTACGGCGCACATGTGAATAAATGGAATGAGGTGACCACAGGAATAAATAGGAGTTATATGCAGGATGATTGTGAAAAAGGCAGAGGGAAGAAATACGTAGAAATATAGTGAAGAAAAGGGAGCAGGGAATTAAATAAATGGAAGCTAAGGACAGGTGGTTGGGGAGGGCCATTTGGACGGAGCGACACGCGTATGAGAGTGAATGACAAAGACGTGCGGAACGGACGTAGGGGCCTGGTTATTTGGTGAGCAACACTGGAAACAGAGTTAACACGGCAGGCTGAATGTACCTTCTGTGGGAATCCGGCCGGGCGCCACGCTCGCATCCCGCAGCAGATGAAGATTCAAGGAAATAGGTAATAAAATGTTGGTGACAGAGCGCAGGAGGAACAGGACTCAGACAAATGGGAGTGACGGCGGGGAGATGGAGGAACAGAGGGTGAGGGAACAGAGTAGCTGGTGGGTGGAGAGGGGGAAATTAAGAGGATGAGAGCGACGAGATGTCCATCTCTCCTCCCTTGTTGTTTGTGTTGTAATAACTATGTGTATATATAAAGATGTGTGTGTATATAACGGGGTGGGTGTACATAAAGGTGTGTATACTTATAAAGGTTTACGGGTAACACTTTATATAATGGTCCTTGTAATAAGCCTTAGTTAATATGTAATAAGACCTTATTATATGCTTATTAACATTCATTTGTGTTAATAATGGTCTTATATATAATAATGAGATTTTTTATAGTTGTTAATAAACGCATTACAAACCCATTTATTGAGTCTTACTAACTAACCTATTATGTCATTGCTAAACCTTTACTAAGCATTTTTTATTATTATTAAGTTTAATAAATCCTTTATTAAACTGCCAATTATACATTTTTGCAGGTACGGGATCTAAAGCGGGAACCATGCATATAAAGGTTGATAAGTCCTTTATTAAACTGCTAATTATGCATTTTGCAGATACGGGATCTAAAGGGGGAACCATGCTTATTAGGTCAATGAGTCCTTTATTAAACTGCTTATTATGCATTTTGCAGGTATGGGATCAAAAGCGGGAACCATGCTTATTAAGGTTAATAAGTCCTTTATTAAACTGCTAATCATGCATTTTGCAGGTACGGGATCTAAAGCGGGAACCTTTAATATAGACTTAATAACAGTTAATGAGTACTATATATTATCGACATTGATAAAAGGTAAAATAAAAAATGCATATACCGTAAATACAATGCCATTGAAACACATCTTTTGAAAAATATTTATTTTTTAAATTTTAAAAACTTCATAATGTATTCTTGAACATCATCATTTAAAAATACGGACTAGACGAATCCGAGTCCGACATCTCCATGGCCTCAGGGGATGGTTGGCAATTCTTCTGGCTGGTCTTTATTGTTACTCTATAGAGGGATTATCAGTCAACGTCACTCTGCGTCACTCGCCGCTCTACGCGCATGTCATTGGCAGAAAGAGACGAGAGCGACAAGAGCCGCAATCATGTCTTGTTGTGCGGTTGCTTGGACAAATCCTTTTAATAAGACTGATCATCCCATTTATTCTACTTCTTGCTTGCCAACAGTATAAAACAATTCAAATACTTAATAATTATGCTTTTACTTATTCATATTGCATTCTAATTAAATGTATACACTTGAGTTCATCTCCCTCAAAAAGTAGTCCCCTTTAGTTACGATCGATCAAACATGTTTTTGACACCTCAAAGGGCGTTATTCTGCTTATACCATGGTCACTTGCCAAGGAAAAGAAATTAAGATCATTAATTTATATTTTCAGGTGTTTTACAATCCAAATATAACGTTTTTCACATAAATAGGATGGACCGTAGCTACGACTTGGCAACGGGAGGGTTCTAGTCCGCTGAGCTATGAGCCAGAGAGCTAACCTTATTGATTGTACATATTTATAATTCGAAATTCGTCCCAGGCTTTATACCAATGATACTAGGGTCTATAGCATATAACCGCGTTGTCTGATTACAGTTTAATTAAGATTGAAGATTAATCACCGCACCATTTGTTTCAATGGCAATCGCGATGGTCTATACTTTCAACATAAAGTGTACATATTTCTAATTCGAATTAACCACAAGGAGATAACCATGGCACCGGTCAATATTTTTTCAAGTCAATGTTGAAAAGCAAATCCCCCTATAAAGAAACACAAAGAACATTGACTACAATAGACATTTAGCAGACATGTTACAATAAGCATTAAGCCGTTTAGACATGGATTCATGACACAACTGTTAAAATTCGATACGTTTGGTTACCTAGTTTCATACGATAGCATAAGCTAAACGTTCATAAGCGCAAATGTAGCACGCCAAGCCTCTGAAAGAAAGTAATGTAAGCCAATAAAGTTTGCTAGCAAACAGCTAGCTAGAATCAGCTACCGTAACTATAGCATCATATTCTTAAATTTACCAGAGAGTCATCCTCCAGTTCGGACCTCTTCCTCTAATCCATGATTTTTATTCTGGTTCCTGTCTTTTGTCTTTCAGTTGTTGGTGTTGGGTGCTCTATCCGACGATTCCGACACGTTCGTCAAACACTTCATCAAGCATATGCGTCGAGCCGTCATCCACTTGCATAAACATAACCTCCGGTTTAAAACGACCTTCAAAATAAAAGCCTTTAAAGGATGTATTATATGAGGCACACAACAGATCACACTCGATGAACATGTGCGAGTTTATTAACCTTATACGCATAAAAAATGCTTAGTAAAGTTTTAACAATGACACAATAGGTAAGTTAGTAAGACTCAATAAATGGGTTTGTAATGTTTTTATTAACTATATGAAACTCATAAGACTATAATTAATATTATTAAGCAATCAATAAATAGTTAACATGTTACTTATAAATGCTTATTAAAAGTCTTATAATATCACAATAAACATGTTCATGCTTATAGATAGTCTTTTTAACACCAATTAATGTTAATAAGCATATAATAAGTGTCTTATTACCTATTAACAAAGGCTTATTACAAGGACCTAAATATAAAGCGTTACGATTTACGTATATATTAAGGTGTTTCTATATAAAATGAACCTTATATATATATCATTCATGCAGACAGAATGAATGGCATGCACAATAGATTTTCTGGTGATTGTGTTGTGTGAAACGTTTGTGGGATATGGCTTTACACACGCTGGATGGCCTTGGAAGGTCAAGATGTATGTAAGGATGGATTGTCACAAAGAATTAAAAAGCGTTTAATACTTAAACATGATGAAGACCATAGGTGGGGTTTTACACATCCTTGAATCCATGTTTAGCGATCCATTCAAGCTAAGGGCTGGGAGGTGTAGGTACAACGGGGGGCTGGGAGGTGGTGGTACTGTGGGGGGCCGGTGGGGTGTGAGGCGGGGGACGGGGGAGGCTGGGAGGTGGTGGTACTGTGGGGGGCCGGTGGGGTGTGAGGCGGGGGACGGGGGAGGCTGGGAGGTGGTGGTACTGTGGGGGGCCGGTGGGGTGTGAGGCGGGGGACGGGGGAGGCTGGGAGGTGGTGGTACTGTGGGGGGCCGGTGGGGTCAGGTGTGAGGCGGGGGGAGGCTGGGAGGTGGTGGTACTGTGGGGGGCCGGTGGGGTGTGAGGCGGGGGGAGGCTGGGAGGTGGTGGTACTGTGGGGGGCCGGTGGGGTGTGAGGCGGGGGACGGGGGAGGCTGGGAGGTGGTGGTACTGTGGGGGGCCGGTGGGGTGTGAGGCGGGGGACGGGGGAGGCTGGGAGGTGGTGGTACTGTGGGGGGCCGGTGGGGTGTGAGGCGGGGGGAGGCTGGGAGGTGGTGGTACTGTGGGGGGCCGGTGGGGTGTGAGGCGGGGGGAGGCTGGGAGGTGGTGGTACTGTGGGGGGCAGGGGGTGTGAGGCGGGGGGAGGCTGGGAGGTGGTGGTACTGTGGGGGGCCGGTGGGGTGTGAGGCGGGGGGAGGCTGGGAGGTGGTGGTACTGTGGGGCTGGGAGGTGGTGGTACTGTGGGGGGCCGGTGGGGTGTGAGGCGGGGGGAGGCTGGGAGGTGGTGGTACTGTGGGGGGCCGGTGGGGTGTGAGGCGGGGGACGGGGGAGGCTGGGAGGTGGTGGTACTGTGGGGCTGGGAGGTGGTGGTACTGTGGGGGGCCGGTGGGGTGTGAGGCGGGGGACGGGGGAGGCTGGGAGGTGGTGGTACTGTGGGGCTGGGAGGTGGTGGTACTGTGGGGGGCCGGTGGGGTGTGAGGCGGGGGACGGGGGAGGCTGGGAGGTGGTGGTACTGTGGGGCTGGGAGGTGGTGGTACTGTGGGGGGCCGGTGGGGTGTGAGGCGGGGGACGGGGGAGGCTGGGAGGTGGTGGTACTGTGGGGCTGGGAGGTGGTGGTACTGTGGGGCTGGGAGGTGGTGGTAATGTGGGGGGCCGGTGGGGTGTGAGGCGGGGGATGGGGGGAAGTCACACAGGAACGACAATGCAGTGCTGTTAAATGGTCTGAATGCACACATAGTGCTCGGAGAGAAAACACACACACACGGGCTCACACACACACAAAATGGTGAATGCATCGATCAAGCTTTTATAAGGCATTTGAGAACTTTTCCCTCTGAAACACGTGCACATATGCACTCCAAAGTTATTTCGGTATTGGTCGACGTCAGAGAAGTCAGAAATAGCGTCGCACAGAAACACCCTTTATGTTGTGCTATTATGGGCAATCCCCTTGGCCCTTCTCTTTCTTAAGGTGAAATGGATGGATCTATACAGAGGAGACAAGTTCAATATGGTTTAGCGACACACAAGCAAAGGCCAAGAGTTATATAACAGTACAAAGTGCTTTGCTTGTCTGCTCTTTGTCTCTCCATCACTGTCTTGCTTTCCATTCATCTATATGGGAAGATTCCCTGGCAGAAAACCCTGTATCGGTGAACCATTTCAAACACACGTTAGTGGTTCTGTAGATGGTAGGAACTCAGAGTTTCATCATCTGCTACTTCCCTTCCTGTAATTTCCCAGCACTTCTCTTTGCACTGTCAGGCAGAAATGAGTCCTTTTCAATGAAATTTACATTTTCGTAACGGGAATTTCTTGGTCGAAACTTGTCCCTCTGGCTATTCATTGAAATGGAAAAATACAAAGGCTTAGATAATAAAAGTAAAAGGAAAATCGTAACCGATATTTGTAACATTTTACAAAAATGGTCATAGCATAAGGATATTGTGCCAGGAATGTAAGTAGGTCTGAATGTAATAAGGTCTGGAAACCACTCTCATTGTTAGGTCATTCCAAAGAGTTGTTCACACTTGTCGAAAACGTGAAATGTGTGACCACATGTTTGAAGTGTAATAGAGGGCTTTCCTTTTCCTTTCTTCTTTTCCCTTCCTCATTCAGGAAGATCTACCAATCTTATCCCGAGTCTTTTATCTCCCCTATCTCTTTAGAACCGCGTTTCACCAGTGCTCTTGTTATTTTGTGTTGTCTCTCTCGTTCCAGCTGCCTTGGTCCCGTTGGTCTACGATGGAGCGGCTGTGGTTGTCCTTACTGTTCCTGGCCGTGGCCTGCAAGGGCCAGCCCTGTCCCAAGCGCTGTATGTGCCAGAGCCTCTCTCCGTCACTGGCCATCCTCTGCTCCAAGACAGGGCTGCTTTTCGTGCCCTCGGCCATCGACCGGCGCACCGTGGAGCTGCGACTGCAGGAAAACTTCATAACAGGTAACTTCCCATCCCCGCTGCCAGTTTGGAGTTGATGGGTTGAACATCTTAATCGTCGTCCTCCTCCCGGAATATAACATGAGTCAAAGCATACATTTTTTTACTTATTTTAGGAAGTTTTACTGGAAAGTTTCTTTGTCAAAACTATCGCTTTGCAGATTGTGTATTTTGTATTTACGCGCCATTGCACAGAATCACTGTAAGTTTTTTTTGTAGTGCATTTTGTTGTTTCTTACAAAGGGGCCTGACACCATACGTTCCTGGTAAAATACTATTGAGGACCTATTCAAGAGTTGGCCAAATATTACAGGTTGCATCTTTAAATGTCAAAAGTAACGCATCCATGCAGCGGAAGCATTAAGTTGAACGTCTTATGTACACTGTGAATGTGTATGACTTAGGTCTCTATGTGTTTAAAATTAGGTTTGGTTAGGTTTCTTTGGTCATTTTGGCATCCCTGATACTGTGTGTGAACTGATTATATTAATAAATTTGGCTAAACACTATAGATCCCAGGTGGCCTCCTGCTCTCGGACTAATTAAATAAATAAAAATACCTGGACGGCAAGCCAAAGTAAGGTATCATTGTTGGGAACTCTGCTTTGTCTTAGTAGCTGGCATGAGCCATGTGTAAGTTAGCTGCATCAATATGTTAGAGTTAAGGGTTAGGAGGTCACGGGGTGCAGAGAATGTGAAATCGTTGACATGCAAACTCACCAAATCTAAATTTACTTTACCTTGAATAAAACTTAGGATTACTCTTTGTGGAACATTGTTGGAAACATTTGGGATAATGTAAGTACATAACTTAGCCAAATTTTTAACATAGGTCTAACCATTGCATTCATTTGAATACACCTGAATAAATGTTGCTTGTGATGACCCTATCAATATCCTTTTAATCTTTGGGCCTTATCCACTAGCACATTGTGTATAACAACAGCAAGGTTTAAGCAAAGGTCTCTGTGTCTCCCCTTAACTCACAGCGGTCCGAAGGAGAGACTTTGCCAACATGACAAGCTTACTCCACCTGACTCTGTCCAGAAACACCATCAGTCAGATCCTCCCCTCAGCCTTCAGCGACCTGCGCCGCCTCAGGGCTCTCCACCTGGACTCAAACAGGCTCACTGTGATAAAGGTGAACAAACCGCCAGCGGAATCAACCCCTGCAACGCCAGCAGTCAAAAACAGCACCAGGGTTTTGACTTATTCTTATTACGGATTATCTTGATTTTTCTAATCGTTTGCCTATGTAATATTAAAAGGTTCATCTTGAATTTAGCTTAAAAAATGCCAATTCCAATAGATGACTTAGGCAGATAGTGATTATGGAATGTAAAAAGCACTCTGATTGGCTTAGGATATAACCAATGAGACACAGGGAATCAGCAGCATTAGGAGAGCCGAGCTAGGTAAGATCCCACCAAGATATGGCCTCTCTTTGGCCAAGAAATGACTTAGGCAATTATGCTATGAGGCTAACGAAATGTTCCTGATGTATACCTCAATTTCTCTCCTTGGTTCTCCTCCACCTTCCAGGATGACCATTTCAAGGGGCTGACCAACCTGCGCCACCTGATCCTGGCCAACAACCAGCTGCACTCCATCTCCCCGCACGCCTTCGACGACTTTGTGACCACGCTGGAGGACCTGGACCTGAGCTACAACAACTTGGCACAGGCGCCCTGGGAGACGGTGGGGCGTCTGACCAACGTCAACACCCTCAACATGGACCACAACCTCATTGAGAACGTCCCCCAGGGGGTTTTCACCAACCTCCACAAGCTGGCAAGGTAAAGGGACGAGACGGCCCAGAGTCAGGCCATGTGGTGATCGATGGCAGCTATGTTCTCCACCAATTAGGAAATAGCCCCAATCTGGGAATGCAGTACATTTATTATGAATGTTGTATATATATCAGTGGCGGCTGGTGTTTTTAAAGTGAGGAGGGACTGCGCAATTGGTTGCCATTGGCCTGCTTGCACTGTTAGTGTAGTATGGTGGCATAAGTATGTGAGACTCAAGTTGTTTCAGGGTGTTTTGGTGAATACAAAATAGCAGGGAGGGATAATTATGTGAATAAAATGGACACAAATCCACCAGTGGCAGCATTGTACTTTGAAAGCTGGTGGGCAGCATGTATTGGACTACAAGGGCAGAAGGAAAGGATGCAAAGCCAATTAGTCGAACCAGGCCTACTAAATTAAAAAATCTGGGCCTATCATTGTGCCTATTTTTGCCTTCAATGACTGATGCTATTGGTTGTTATTTGGCTATGTTTATTTTCGGCTACAATTGTTCTAAGAAAAATAAAGACACAAGACCAAAACGGCGTGTGTAGTTCCACATTTTCGCCACCCTTTCAGAAGGCTTGGTAACCCAACGGAGGAGTAGCGAATAATAGGTAGGCTCAGTGCGTTTATTTCGGGACCTTGCCCAACTTTTTGAGGAGGAAACGCTAATGTAAGTGAACCGAGCCGCACCGAACCGCACCGAACCGCACCGCTCGGTGGAAACGCCAATATAAGCGAACAGAGCTGCACCGTACCGCAACAAACTGTAGCGCACCACTCGGTGGAAACGAGGCATACAACTGAGCGGGTTTGTTGGTTCATAGCCTAGACTTAAGGGGATAACCCCTCCCTCCGGGCTGCTCCACAGTCAGGTCTGCTTATTGGTTCATAGCGCAGCAAGGGCTCCTGCTTATTGGTTCATAGTACAGCCAGGACTCCTTCTTATTGGTTCATAGCGCAGCCAGGGCTCCAGCCTATTTGTGAATAGACGTTGGCGCGATTCAGATCCCTTATGCCGCGTTTCCACTGCAGGGTGCGGTACCGTTCGGTTCGCCTCAGTCCAGTAGGGAGGGGGCGCTATAGCCCAGCTCAGTTCCGAGGTCGCGTTTCCACCGCCGACAGTACCCTTTATGGTAGGCCGGATGTCGATCGCCGCGGCAGCTACGTAAACATTGTGACATCATAGCATCGCGACACAGTGTAGCCTGCTCAATAAAAACAATGGAAAAGTTGAACACGACACATTAAACCAAGAGCTACCATGGAAGTCGTCCAGCAACAGTTCCTGGCCTTTATGCTTTTCATATGGCGGTTAATCAACTTCCGAATGCAAGCTTTGTTTGACGAAAGTTTGGAGGCTGAAATACCTCGAGGCTACTGTTTGTTTGTTTTTATCCCCACGTCGCCCGGAAGTGACGATTCTGTCGACCAATCAACGGAGGGGGTGTGTAGCTAGAATTTTCCGGCACCCTTTCAGGAGTCTCAGTACCCCAATGGAGGAGTACTGAAGACGAGGGCAAAACGAGTATGGTTCAGTCCGGGTCACGCTCACTTTTGGCGGTGGAAACGCAATCCGTACTGCACCTTTGCGAACCGAACCGTACCGCACCCTGCACTGGAAACACGCCATTAGCTAGTCATGCCGACTCAGAGGAGGAAATTTCTCCTCTCGTGTTATTTACCGGACGCCAACACTGCCAGGGAAATGAATGGGAGTCAATGGAGGCTGAGGGCGGAACGTCCTCCAGCAGTAATTGTCAATAGGCGATGGGGGTGCTAATGTCCCTTTACCAAGAGAAACAAACATTACATATACAAAGGCATTAGAGTAGTCATATTTAAAAGCATTAATACATTACAGTCTGGGCAATCTACATTTTTTATTCTCAACAATGTTAAGGAGGATCTTCCTCCCTCTCCTCACTGGAGAAGCCTCCGCTGATATGGGAAATGGGTAAACCTAGTGATTGTTAGTGCTTGGTACTTGGTTCTATGAACATTCTTAGTGTACCGACAGTGGTGTATTGTTTCACCTTCTTCTGACAAATGTACTTATTGTACGTTGCTTTGGATAAAAGTGTCTGCTAAATGCTCTTAATGTAAATGTAATGTGAATGCTTTTATGCTTTTAACACGTCCTTCATGTATTATGATTGCTGTAATATTTTGTTGGTGTAGTTCATTCTGCTCAGAATAGAATTTTCATGTGGGAGGTTTGTTTTGCTAACTCTAAAGACCCCTCCCTCTCTGACCATCCATCTGTCGGTTTCTCTTGTGCGCACGCCCACCCACTCTGTTCCCAGGCTGGATATGACGTCCAACAAGCTGAAGAAGATTCCCCCAGATCCACTGTTCCTGAGGATCCCGGTTTACGCCAAGTCTCGGGGCTCCCCGCTGTCGTCGCTGGTGCTGAGCTTCGGCGGGAACCCGCTCCACTGTAACTGTGAGCTGCTGTGGCTGCGGAGGCTGACCCGCGAGGACGACCTGGAGACCTGCGCCTCCCCCGACGACCTCAGCGCCAAGTACTTCTGGACCATCCCCGAGGAGGTGAGCCCCTCATCCCCGCTTTCAGATGGAGAACGAAAATGGGAAAATTACAAAAATAAAATTAATCTCTACTAATCTCTACTATATAATAAAAATATATTCCGCTCATGGTAATGCACAACTCCTGATTTTATTGAAGAAAGGGGATTCACAATCGCACAAACGCAACTCTTTCTACACATTCCCTGATTGAAAAGGAGCAGGGAGAAGGAGAATCTCATTTTGCCAGCCCCTTACTCAGAACAATTACAATTAGGGCATTTAGCAGACGCTTTTATCAAAAGCGACATACATCAGTTAATACTCACATTGACCCCCCGATGGCAGAGTCAACTATGCAAGGCGACAGCCAGCTCCTCGGGAGCAGTTAGGGTTAAGTGTCTTGCTCAGGGACACTTCAACACTCAGCTAGGAGGAACTGGGGATCGAACCAGCAACCTTTCAGTTGCAAGACAACTGCTTTACCTCCTCCTCTAAGCCGACCCCCATGGATCTACCACACAGAAAAAAAAAAAGGTTGTCTGCATTTCCATCGCAGTCTAAAGACCTGCGAAGGTTAGGCAAAGGTCATGACTAAGCAAGAAATAGTTAGAAATAAATAGTGAGAAAAAATCGGATCAGTGAAATCATCTCAAATATTTACATCACTGCGAAAATGCAGCATTTTCCAAAAAGAATGGCGGCAGCGAAATAGACCGATAGACTCAGCCCTGAACCTAGCCAGTGAACACAAGTGTAAGCTCTGTACTTCCATCAAAATATCCTCTGTGTTGAGAGGAATCAATTATAAACAAATTAAATAAAATAGGGAAGCAAAGGTAGTTTGCAGGAATAATGGTAATATGTCCATCCATGTTTTGGAGATGTTAGTTTTTTAGGTTGTTTTCCTGTTCCATAACTCCAAATAGATCATCAATTTTTCAGAGAACGTTGGTATCCAAGACAAAAACCAAACAATCAGGGACAATCAGGGAGTGCTTTTGCAAGTACTAGGGACCTTTTGAGGGGTAAAATAATGTACCCATAACTCAATTTAGACCCTGGTTCCTGCTACGAAAATGCAATATTGGTTCCCACTGTGTGTCAAATACTACTGTCTTGAAGGAATTTGAAATAAACATTTAGATTCTTTGCTCTTTTCAAACATCAAAAGGAGTTCATATGTGACCCACCGGTGCTGACCCGGAAGTCGCCGCGCACGCTGGGCCTGGAGGGCCAGCCCGCCAGCCTCAAGTGCAAAGCCAACGGTGACCCCGAGCCTGAGGTTCACTGGATAAGCCCTGAGGGGAGACTTATCTCCAACAGCTCTAGGTGAAAAACATATAATATCAGATACCAGTATGTGATTTGTTCAATTTGTAGGCCATTTGCACCACTAAGTGGAATGTTGTCGCACCACACCACAAAAAGGGTTAAATATATATTGAATAAACATAGAATATATATATACACAAATAGATATATATATATATATATATATATATATATATATATATATATCTATACACAGCATATATTCTACATAATATTTTGGTCATTTCAGAAAGTCAGAAACTGATAATTCCTAACACACTTGTGTGTTTAGGACCATGGTGTATCCCAACGGAAGCCTGGACATAAACGTGACGGCCCTGAAGGATTCTGGGAACTTTACGTGCATTGCATCCAACGCGGCGGGCGAGTCCACGGGGCGCGTGGAGCTGGTGGTCACCGCCATGCCGCATTTAGCCAACAGCACCAGCCGCAGCAGAGACCCCTCGGCCGAGCCCGCCCCCTCAGACATTCTCATCTCCTCCAAGGCCGTGCTGCCAGGCAACGACAGCCGGGGGGCCGAGCGAAGGGTCTCTCTGGTGGAGCTGACGGGGAACTCGGCTCTAGTCCGCTGGAACAGCCAGAGCCTCACGTCGGGCGTGAGGATGTTCCAGGTCCAGTACAACAGCTCCGGGGACGACACGCTGGTGTACAGGTATGTTCAAACACGTCACAATGTTCAGCTTCTTCCTGAGAGCTCACGTCTTGTCATGGGCTATTCTGTGGGCTATTCTCGGTGTGTGTGTGTGTGTGTGTGTTTTTTATTTTTTCTATGGGTGTCTTGGTATTTAAAAACACTACTGCAAGTGAATATTAAATCGCAGTGTGTGTGTGTGTGTGTGTGTGTGTGTGTGTGTGTGTGTGTGTGTGTGAGAGAGTGAATTAGCCGCAAGCAGCTGCTCTGAGGCTGTTGACAGATGATGCCAGTAGAGATAAGCCTGTCATCTGCATAAAAAACAAAACCTATGTCTAATCAGCTGGAACGACTTCAGACAAAAAAAACACGAGTTCATGCTCAGAGAGAGAGAGCGAGAGCGAGAGCGAGAGAGAGAGAGAGCGAGAGCGAGAGAGAGAGAGAGAGAGAGACTGCGAGAGAGCGGGAGCGACTGCGAGAGAAAAATAGAGGTAGAGAAAGGGATAGAGACTGTGAGAGAGAGACTGCGAGAGAGAGAGAGGCTGTGAGAGAAAAATAGAGGTAGAGAAAGGGATAGAGAGGGAAAGAGAGACAGAGAGAAAGAGATCAATTAAATGCGGTGCTTTGTGTCTCCTGAGCAAAGTGAAGGCTTTAAGAGTTACTTTAAGTCTGTTGTACATCTAGATAAGAGTGAATAACCGCATTTGAAAACTATAATTTGCTGAAACAAAATAAAGGGTCAGATTAATGCTTGGTTATAACTAGAGATGTCCGATATTATCGGCCCACCGATATTATCGGCCCGATATTTGCATAAAAATGTAATATCTGTCAATATCGGTATCGGATTTTTTTTGCCTTAAAACCGATTTTTTTTTTTTTTTTTATAGCTCAAATAAATGTTTTCAAAATTGTGCAGTACAGTGCACATTGTAATTGACTCATATTTGTGCATTTATTCAATTAAGGTTATTGAGTTTTAGTTAAAGAAACATACTGCTATGTTGCACATAGTTGTTCAGGTACAATGTTTTATCATTTGTGAAGTCAAGTTTGCCCTATTTGTTGTGGGCATTGTCAAGATTATCTCAGGGAGAGTGTAATCCAAACTGTTGTCTGAGACCTTTAAAAAAATAAAAATAAACATGGCACTTTTCCCTTAAATTAGGTTGAAGTATTTTATCTTATTTTGCACAGACAATGTTAACATTTGGAAAGCCTTGTTGCATTCAAGAATGCATCCAGTGGGGCATCACAATAACATTAAGCATGTTGTGTTAATTCCACAACAGGAGATATGTAATGTTACCTAAATTAGGTTTGAGGAAAAATAACCCAAATATCGACATCGGTATCGGCTGATATCGGAATCGAAAATTTAGAGTTGGACAATATCGCATATCGGATATCGGCAAAAAAGCCAATATCGGACATCCCTAGTTATAACTACTAATTGATGGATATGTCTATGAATGCCATACCCATAGAATACAGTATCGTTTTCACAGTTCCCAATTATAACAAAATGGCAACAGGAAAAACATGTGAAATTAATTTAAAGCCGATCGAAGAGATCGTAAGACGCTAATTTGCAAACATGAATGATATCACGTTTTATACAAAGTTATTTCTGACAGGGCCGTTGGCAGTCAATACTTTAGAAGATCTGTTTGTACACATATGTCTATATATTGAATGCGGAATGAGGGTGCATGATATTCCTCTCTTAAAGGAGACATATTATGGCGTTTTCACAACAAGTAAACATAGTAATTGAGTTCCAGAAAACCTTTTTTTGTAGCTGTTTGCTTGATATAGCTTTTAGGAAAAATGAATCTCCCCTACCGCTATTCCCCTCTGTTTCAGTCCCTTCAGAATGCGCTGCTTCTGGTGTCTGTAGCTTTAATTCAAATGAGCTGCTCCCCATGACCAATGAGCTGTCAGACTGAACCACAGCATGGAGGAGAAGGGATTGTTGCAGTTTACGGAATCCTGGAGCTCTTTATCTATATAATATATTATACAACGGGGGGCCTAAATCCAGCGATCTGATTGGTTCCTAACTGTTGTATAATGAGCGTATACATAACTGCTATGACGCCCGATCATTTTGTGAAAGTTTGCATATCACTCCGCGCCTGGAAGTAGAAACAGTTACGAAGTAAAACATATGTTGGATGATGGAGAGGGCGTAAATGTTGTTACTCCGGGAGTGAGCAAGGCGATGGAGAGACTAAAGAAAGCTTAGGCACACGGTGAGTGAACTGCTCCATAGGATAAATTGCCGGCGAACCGCTCTAGCCGAGCCTTCTCTCGGAGGGACGCTAAAGTGTGTTGCATAGCGACCGTCGTACATTTTGAAGGCAGCCAGGAGGGACTACTTTTTTGTATTCTTTAATAAAACGGCTACTTTGACTTTCTTGGTTTTTTTTAAATGTAGTGTGTCTATGACTTTCGTTTTGCCATAATAGTAACCGTTGTATAAAAGCAATAGATCACTTGGAGAACCAGAGGACCAATACAACACCCTAAATCCCAGGGTTAGTGTTGTTTTCATAATATGTCCCCTTTAATATGTTGCTGTTGAGTTTCAGTGATAAGGCATTGGGGGTTTCCTGTATAATGACCTGGCGTGTATCAGGGTGGGAAGAGAACACTAGGTTTCACTCTCAAGAGTATTGCCTCTACAAGGTCCCACTGATCACCAGTGTTGGGCAAGTTACTTCCAAAATGTAATATATTTCATATTACTAGTTACTTGCATTTGAAAGTAATAAGTTTCTTTACAATATTACCTTCTGTGTAGAGTAATAAGTAATAAGTTACTTATTACTTTCACCAAAATCAACATTCAGGACAAGGCGGATGGAGGGGGCAAACATTAAAGTCTAATGAGGTCTATATTGCATCTGCATGTAGTGTGTACCATGAATAGCTGAATTACAATAATGTTATGATATATAATAATTAAACAACCAAAACCTTTACACGCAAGACCAAACTCTTTTTCTATGCCTCATTTATTAGCTCCTGAGTTACAAAGTGCAGCCACACAAACATTTAACAAAAAAGTTGGATTCCCATGAAATCAAACATGTTAATAGTTTATACTATTTCAATAATAAAATAAAAGTGCACTTCAAGAATGACGTCTAACAGCCACCAGACAGGGCATGTTTTGTAAGTATTTTAGAACCTGAGCATATATCCTGCCCTGAAATAGCAGTAAATAGCAGTAATAAAAAAGAGCATGAGAACAGCATAAATAATGAAACACATTCAACATTTCAGTCCCACAGAGACTTTACAAGGAACTTATGCTTGGAGCCTATTAATGTTTTGGTTAGGACCAAACAACAAAGTCTTAATAGACAAAATATACAGCCAAACAAGGGCTGGAGTTTGTGTGGCTCGGATTGTAACCACGCCCCCAGGAACACTGCATACTTCCGCAATCCACCAGTGCTCAGCGGCCAAGCCTGGTATTGCAGCTGTTTAAGCGGGCTGTGGACGGGTCCCTCAAATCATGGGACCCAGAAGTAGATATCTCCGTTCACTCCAATACAAGTGGGGAACAGGAATGTGTCTCCGCAAAAAATGTCTGGATATCAATCAAAGGCTCATAATTACCTTAAATGCCATGTCCTCAAAACGCCACCTCAAGCGTTTTATTAGCCGCTGGCTGTGTCCCAATTCATAGGACGCATCCTTCGTAGACCGCGTCCTTCGAAGGATGCGGCCTTCGTAGACCGCGAAGGACACTCCGAAGGCCGAAGAAATGGGACGGTCTAGCCTACAGAGCATTTCTGGTTTACGTAACAAACCGTTACCGCCCTTTACCTTGCGTGACCACGCGCTGCTCCTGTCACCTAGCAACCCTGACAGCTGAACTGACCCGTTAGTAAACAGAAGTTAAACCGGACAGCGCGAAATAAAGAAACCATCAAAAATTAATATTGATCATTAAGTTTTTGTATATAGTAGTTTTATAATAATTGTTGTAAATAGTCACATGAATGTTTGTTGTAAATAGTTTTATTGTTGTATATATGTTTTATAAGTTATATACGAATACATTAGTCAATACAAAAAAGTTAGTAAGGGTTTTAATAAATACTTAATCAAAAAAGTTAGTTAAATAAGTTAGTTTCAATAAATATGTAAATAATAATAAACAATGTGTTAAATATAACAGAACATAAGTTATTTGTCCACCAAACGCTCCAAAATTGAGAAAAACCTATCCATTCTTTCCCTGCTCTCCTGGGCTTTTCTCTCCTCTGCCTCCCTTTGTAGCCTCATGTCCTCTTTTATTAACTGGAACATTTACATTTTACATTTACATTTAGGCCATTTAGCAGACACTTTTATCCAAAGCGACTTACAATAAGTACATTTGTCATAAGAAGTGCATCAATATATCGCTGTCGGTACAGAAAGGATGTTCATCGCTAGGCTAATCAATTCCCCGTGTTACAGCCATGATAGCAGCTACTGCAGTTGCTACACAGTTAAGTACTATAATACAATACAATACAACAGTGTACAATGGTTGCCAGAAGGGGGAGGGTGGCTATGCAGTCGAGGTGGACTCTGAACAGGTGAGTCTTGAGTCCTTTTCGGAAGATAGTGAGCAACTCTGGAACATGTCTTCCTCTCTGTCCCTCTTTCTGGACCTTGGCCCTCGCTGTCTTTCCTCCTCCTGATCCTTGTCCTCCACCTCCTGATCCACCGCTGCTATACTTGCTGTACTTGGCCCTGGTGTGTTCTCAGGGATGGAGGCAATTAGGACAGGGGGGTTGGTGGAATGCCTCCGTCCCAATACCTCATCCATGAGGACCAACCAGGGCCAAGTGGCAGCACTGGGTTTCCCACCCACCCCCTCTCCTGACCCTGGATACTTGCAATCCTAAGGCAGAGGAAATCAATCATGGCTGTTAACAACAACAACAGCAGTATTAAAACAAATTTCAGCAAAATGTTTATTAACTTGCATGGTTAAAACAAATAATGTTTTTTTAAAATGACATGTACATACTTTATAATTTTTTTCAGGCCTATTTTCTCCAGAATTGTCCTAAACACAGAGACATTATTAATCAGAGAAAACAAGAGACACATTTATCAATCATGTTAATAGCCCATGTTAACAATAGGCCATTTATAATATATATATTTGACCATCTTGTAAAGATCTAAATTAGCCCTCATCCTATATGAAGCCCATAATAATAAGACAACCAGTAGAAGTCAAAACACCCTTTTTCTTTGAGTGTTTTTCTAGTGCTGTCTAGTACTGATGCGAGCTGTGACTTTTTTTGTCTTTCTTTCTTTAATAACCCAAAATAGGATATCGTAGTAAACGATTTCTGGGGATGTTGTATCTGTCCTGCTGTTAATGAGGGCTAATTTAACTAACCTTTACAAGATGGTCAAATGTAGATATATAAATGGCCTATAATATTTTTTATAAACTAACTTACGATATAAATAAACGATTGTTTCTTTACCCCAAGCCACACTTGAGTATTTCACTCCGGTGAACAGCTCATCATTCTCCCCCCTCAATAGAATAAATAGAGCAGTATGCTGCTGGCCCCCTGAACCAAAACCAAATGTTAGAATCAGTTTTGCTTTACACTACCAAACAAAAGCAGCTTAGATAGCAAAATAACCAAGTTAAAGGCCCACTATGCAACTTTTTTAGCCAAAATTACATTAAGTATGCAGGTTGAGAGTTATGCTGATGGTTCTGCATCCATTTCTGGGTCGATTGGTGGGTGTGTCATTTACCCATGTCGCCTCTCCGGTGAAAAAGCGCATATGCAACTTGCTCTGTTCGGACCGACACAATCCGGATGTGACGCAGCGGAAGTATCCTCGAAAATGTAGTCAGATTGTAGTTTCGAAAATGCTTTACGGCACAGACACACACCCAAACATGATACCGGCTAGATATGAACAGCCAGTTGCGAGGCAATTGTTGCATTCATCATGGATCAATCGACTGATAAGGGACCCAAGAGGCGACCGTCGGTGGAACAAAAGAAGAACGGACCAGAAAAGAGATCAGACACGAGTGAAAGGGGAACTATGCAACTTTTTTGGCTTGATTTACCTTAATATAACAGGCTAAGAGTCATTGCGATGGTTCTATTATAATTTTTTTTTCGATTGTTCGTTGTTTCGACTCACCCTTGTGCATCTTGGCGGAGAAAAGGAATATGTTTCTGCCGGCGACCCGCCGCCCACTCTCGCGTGAGTCTCAGGTCTCGCGAAGTAACGAATTGCTTTACGGCACAGACCCCCAAATACGGAACCGGCTCGATATAAACACAAGTCACTAAGGGATTGTTATATTCATCATAGATCAGCCGACTAAAAAGAGACAGAGAAACCCAATGTCGGAGGAACAGAAGAAGAGAAAAGGGAGACTGACCGGCAGAGAGGCCAGACACGAGTAAACGTTGGGCAAGCTTTTCAGGAATAGCGTGAACTGAAAGGAAAAGAAGGCTGCAAATCAGACGCCGACCCGGCCGTGTTGCTTTTGAAATAGAAAGTACCCTTGGGTGGCCTTTGTCTTCGTGGTATTCTTGATGTTGATAGTCTCTGTATAAATGTGTTTGCTCAACCATTTTGTTGTGAGCCCTGTAAAAATTGTTTTCTCGACCGTTTTGTTGTGAGCTCTGTATGTTTCTAGCTTGCTTGGTTGCAACCATATAAACACCTTTGTTTCCATGGGTGTTTTGCTGTTCGTCTGTCTCGTCCCCCAGATACAGACTGAATCCCCGAATCCAGGTTCTTGTTTATTTAGATTATTATGTTGGCCAAACCTCTTACACTGATTGTTCTGTTCAACCTAAGATAAAACAATTATAATCTAGGATATAAATTCTCCCCGTCAACTATAAAAAAGGATGGATTTATGTTTATTGCAATACAAATACACCCTTTTAAAAATGTATAACCTTGCCTACACTTTATGAACATCTACTTCGGACATGGCTCCACGCATTCGCCGGCTTCTTTGAAAACAAATGCACATGGCTCGCGTAGAAGTGCATGGGGAAGGGTCGTCAACGAGTTGTTACGACAGTGTTGTGAAATATCTACTACGAAGCTGTAGGGGGCGCTGTGTAGAGAAATGTGCGTGCCAAAACCAAGAAAACAGCGAAGAAATGCCCGAAGTTGCATAGTGGGCCTTTAACTGTGTAATCAATCAACGTCTGTAACGTTACGGTCTGAAAACCAGGGTCCACAACCTGTGTTCGCGTTGGTCCATTCATCTAACGTTACAGAATAGCAAATTATCTATATAATCGCCACAATTTCGGTAAATATAACCATTTTAACCTCTTAAATTTGAAACTATAGGGCTTAACGGCCGGGTGTTCTTAGTTAACGTTACAGCGTCACTAACTGTAACGTTACCTACTTGTATTGCCTATTATTTTAATGAAAAAAGTTTTAAGGGCCCTTGTATTTTTAACATTTGTATCGTTAAATACTCGAGTGACTAGAAACCAAATACTTACATTTAAATGCAGACCTTAAATCGCCATTCTCCGCCATCTCCATTGATTGAATTCGCAATGAATCTTGGGAGGGATACGTTGGGCCGTGAAGGATCTTGGGATACGTTGGGCCGTGAAGGATACAGCCGATGCATCCTTCAAATCCGGGAAAAGAAGGCTGCATTCGTAGGCCGCATTTGAAGGACCCTTGGAATTGGGACAGCACTTGGCGCGACGCTGTGACGCAATCGGCGTCGACGCATACTTCGAATGCAGCCTTCGAAGGATGCGTCCTAGGAATTGGGACACAGCCGTTGGCTGTGTCCCAATTCATAGGACGCATCCTTCGTAGACCGCGTCCTTCGAAGGATGCGGCCTTCGTAGACCGCGAAGGACACTCCGAAGGCCGAAGAAATGGGACGGTCTAGCCTACGGAGCATTTCTGGTTTACGTAACAAACCGTTACCGCCCTTTACCTTGCGTGACCACGCGCTGCTCCTGTCACCTAGCAACCCTGACAGCTGAACTGACCTGTTAGTAAACAGAAGTTAAACCGGACAGCGCGAAAAAAAGAAACCAACAAAAATTATTATTGATCATTATGTTTTTGTATATAGTAGTTTTATAATAATTGTTGTAAATAGTCACATGAATGTTTGTTGTAAATAGTTTTATTGTTGTATGTTTTATAAGTTATATACGAATACATTAGTCAATACAAAAAAGTTAGTAAGGGTTTTAATAAATAGTTAATCAAAAAAGTTAGTTAAATAAGTTAGTTTCAATAAATATGTAAATAATAATAAACAATCTTTTAAATATAACAGAACATAAGTTATTTGTCCACCAAACGCTCCAAAAATGAGAAAAACCTATCCATTCTTTCCCTGGGCTCTTCTCTCCTCTGCCTCCCCCCTTTGTAGCCTCATGTCCTCTTTTATTAACTGGAACATTTACATTTTACATTTACATTTAGGGCATTTACCAGACGCTTTAATCTTTAATCAAAGGCGATTTACAATAAGTACATTTGTCATAAGAAGTGCATCAATATATCGCTGTCGGTACAGAAAGGATGTTCATAGAACCAAGTGCAAGTACCACAATCGCTAGGCTAATCAATTCCCCGTGTTACAGCCATGATAGCAACTACTGCAGTTGCTACACAGTTAAGTACTATAATACAATACAATACAACACAGTGTACAATGGTTGCCAGAAGGGGGAGGGTGGCTATGCAGTCGAGGTGGACTCTGAACAGGTGAGTCTTGAGTCCTTTTCGGAAGATAGTGAGCGACTCTGGAACATGTCTTCATCTCTGTCCCTCTTTCTGGACCTTGGCCCTCGCTGTCTTTCCTCCTCCAGATCCTTGTCCTCCACCACTGCTGTACTTGCTGTACTTGGCCCTGGTGTGTTCTCAGGGATGAAGGCAATTAGGACAGGGGGGTTGGTGGAATGCCTCTGTCCCAATACCTCATCCATGGGGACAAACCAGGGCCAAGTGGCAGCACCGGGTTTCCCACCTACCCCCTCTCCTGACCCTGGATACTTGCAATCCTAAGGCAGAGGAAATCAATCATGGCAGTTAACAACAACAGCAGTATCAAAACAAATTGGAACAGATTTCTGGGGATGTTGCATCTGTCCTGCTGTTTAATGAGGGCTAATTTAACTAACCTTTACAAGATGGTCAAATGTAGACAGATAAATGGCCTATAATAATTTTTATAAACTAACAATATAAATAAACGATTGTTTCCTTACCCCCAAGCCACACTTGCTGAGTAGGCTATTTCACCCCGGTGAACCGCTCATCGTTCTCCCCCCTCAATAGAATAAATCGAGCAGTATGCTGCTGGCTCCCTAAACCAAAACCAAATGTTAGAATTAGTTTTGCTTTACACTACCAAACAAAAGCAGCTTAAATAGCAAAATAACCAAGTTCACTGTGTAATCAATCCCAACGTCTGTAACGGTACGGTCTGAAAACGGTCCACAACCTGTGTTCGCGTTGGTCCATTTATCTAACGTTACAGAATAGCAAATTATCTATATAATCGCCACAATTTCGGTAAATATAACCATTTTGACCTCTTATTTGAAACTACAGGGCTTGACGGGTGTTCTTAGTTAACGTTACAGCGTCACTAACTGTAACGTTACCTAACTTATATTGCCTATTACTTCAATGAAAAAAGTTTTAAGGGCCCTTGTTTTTTTAAACATTTGTATCGTTAAATACTCGAGTGACTAGAAACCAAATACTTACATTTAAATGCAAAACTTAAATCGCCATTCTCCGCCATCTCCATTGATTGAGTGCGCAATGAATCTTGGGAGGGATACGTTGGGCCGTGAAGGATCTTGGGATACGTTGGGCCGCGAAGGATACAGCCGATGCATCCTTCAAATCCGGGAAAAGAAGGCTGCATTCGTAGGCTGCATTTGAAGGACCCTTGGAATTGGGACAGCACTTGGCGCGTCGCTGTGACGCAATCGGCGTCGACGCATCCTTCGAATGCAGCCTTCGAAGGATGCGTCCTAGGAATTGGGACACAGCCGTTATCTCGCTGGGGAGGGGTGTGCAGCTGAAAGGAGTCGTAGTGAAACAAATGGCATCCGAGCCTAGTTCAGTGCTCCGTTAACGTGTCCGATTTTTGGACTGCTTCATCTGCTGCTCAATAACTCTCACGGTCCTCTGCTTGCGATCATTGTGATTCATCATGTATTGATCCATTTATTCAAAAGATCCAAAGACAAAGAACAGGTGCATTACGGTATCATTTTATATTGTTGTTGGACCGGAGTGGGGGGATGGGCACGCATGCGTTCTATATTTCTGCATCCGGTATGTCACGGACTAGGCCACGTGCCTTGGCCCCATAACGCGGAAGCAAATCGCTCCTGTATGTTACCCTGCGCCACTGAGCAGTTTGTATATGAATGTAATATGTATATTTCGGTAATATTATTACAGTTACTGAGTCCGGTAACGCGTTACAATCATGGACATAATAAAGGATGGACCACGGACTGGAAAATGGCCGCCCATTCATTCCTATGCAAACTGCTCAGTGGCGCATGGTAACATACAGGAGCGATTTGCTTCCGCGGTATGTGGCCAGGACACGTGACCTAGTCCGTGACGTACCGGATGCAGAGATCTTCTTCTTCTTCTAGTTTAGTGGCGGATCATAGTTTTTCCCCATATACCGCGACCTACTGGACTACTACACAGGAGTTTGTGACAAGGACGTTGACAAGGACAAGGACGTTGGCAAATCATACTTTAAATCATACAAATAAATATATATTCCATGGTGGAAAAATTCAGTTCAATGTTATTGCTTAAGAAACAGATTCCTTCCAACTAACTATTTTACGAAGAATGCAATCAATAATTTATATAAAAGTAAATGTTTACATATCGACCAGCAACGAAGTTGGAGTAGCCTACCCAAATATTGAATTGTAATACACCAACATTGTCAACTGTCATATATAGCTAACCATAACCCTGTCATACATAGCTAAACAAGCAAATGAAAATGAAATACCTACCAACGCAACTGAAATGTTAATATTAGACAATTAACAATATTATGAAAATTACGTAGGTCTCCCATAATCATTCAGGTAATCAATACGTCCGTGCCTGTTACAGCTATTTCAATGATGTGTGTTATATATCCGTGTTCAACGCCATTCATGTTAAGTAAAAGGACAAATCTCAGACTTTGGAAGTTAATGGAGTTAATGGAAGTTAATTCGGAATTTAATTTAATTCGGAAGTTAATGGAGCCGTGCACTTCAAAATAGGTCCATAGCAAGGAGCCGTTTGTTTCAGTACGGCTCCTTTCAGCTGCCCACCCAACATCAACTGCTAATAAAATGCTTGAGGAGGTGTTTTGAAAAGAAAAAACTTAATTTTTTTTAGAACAGGGTAGAAAGATAATTATGAGCCTTTGATTGATATCCAGGCATTTTTTGCGGAGACACAATCCTGTTCCCCACTTGTATTGGAGTGGACGGCGATATCTACTTCTGGGCCACATGAAATGACGGACCCCCGTCCACTCCCAGCTAAAACAGCTGCAATACCAGGCTTGGCCTCTGAGCACGGGTGGATTGCGGAAGTATATGCCTATCCTGGGGGCCTGATGTTACTCAGTGGCGCAGGGTAACATACAGGAGCGATTTGCTTCTGTATATGAATGAATGGGCGGCCACTTTCCAGTCCGTGGTCCATCCTTTATTATGTCCATGACTGTAACACGTTACCGGACTCAGTAACTGTAATAATATTACCGAAATATAGTTAGTAATGCGTTATATTACTCCGTTACTGCCTAAATGTAATATATTACGGTAACGCGTTACTTTTGCAACGCGTTACGCCCAACACTGCTGATCACCCCATCAGAATCAAACCCCCAAATCTCCCTGAATACATGGGAAAGCCTTCTTTGTTCATATTCGATGAGGAAACCATGTATATTGTCCTAGCCAGTAACCTTATTAACCAAAATACCTCATAATTGCGAATAACTCTGCTTTTGCACATCACTGGATCTTCACATGACTAGATTGCATACATAATTGGATTTGGTTTATTTAGTCAATTATATTATTACCCTGTGATGTATATATATATAATGTTGTTACGTTGTCTCATCTAAAAGATATAAATGTTTGTTTATTTTAGATTTTACATACATTTTTTATAGTGTTTGAACATTTTGCCTTAAATGGTATTAACCGTAGACTTGATGAAGATTGTCCACGTCCAGTCTGACTCTGTGTTGTTCCGTGAATAGGAAGGTAAAATAAATTGTCATGGAAACAGAACAGGGAGAAATTGCTCTATTTTGAGTGGTTTCCACATTACTCTGAAAGTGTAAAATATAATTAAGAGCGAATTAATTATTTCTGGCTTTGTTCCCCTGACTCACAGCATGCTTTGAGATTCCAGAAAATGAAGGGATTGATATGTGAGATTTTAAATGAACGTAATGTGCGTGTGTGAGGTATAAATATGTCACCCAGCATTTGGTTTGAACCAATTATTTACGGGGCACCAGAAAATGATGTTCTGTTTGGCCAGGAAGTCAATTTTTAAAAAGTGAGATGATATGTTTGTTGAAGCTTTTGGAAGTTCCTGAAGAAAGGTGCCGGGGGGAAACCAGCAGGTTATTGAAGTTAGGGACAAGGGGGTAAGGGGTCTGTCTAGACTAATCATTACTTTAATTAGCACCAAATTGATCACCGCACACTCTCACCCACACAAACACGGCACTGACACCCACACATGTTGTATAAGCAACGCTGATTATGTATACTTGCATTTGAGTGCACTCCCACCCAAGGTTCCGAACAATGTGGCAAGGCACTGCAGACGGACACTGAACACACCCACTCACCCAGCATTCATCATCACAACACACAGAGGAGAACAACTCCATAAATCTGCACTCTAACATAAGAACATAAACACACCGGTACACAGATGGACTCCTGGAGATCCGACTCCCACATACACAGGATGAGGTGTGTGTGTGTGTGATCTTAAATGATTCAGTCTGTTTTGAGTCAATATCCATTAGGGATTGAATGGCATAAAGAACTGGAAAGATGAGGATTAAGGAATATTTGTTCTTTAAATTTTCCCTTTTTGTTTTAGCCAAGGAAATGCAGCATTTATAATTTATCCAGATATTATTGTAAATTATCTAAATTAATTAATTTGATAATTATTTTGCAATCAAACATCAATGCACATCATTAAAGCAGTATTCAAACGTGTTCCGACCACTGGAGGGCAAACAAACAGCAAAGAAACACGACAAAGCCATGGAAGGAATACAAAAAAGACAGAAAACAAAGCTAATCTCCTATCATCCATGCCATTTATCTTAACCTCTTAAGTGTTTTTTTTAGTGTTTAGCACACTACAGACACGCTGAGAACAGATTTTTAATGGAGTTCATATTTATTCTGCTTGTCCGAGGCAGTTTGAAATCAGAGCCTTCGTTAAAAAGCCCCAATGACACCTTTTGATAGAGAATATTGAGGGAAAAGCAGTCAAAGAGGAAGTTTTGATTGGTGCAGTTTTAATGCATACGTAGGAATAGAGAAAGAGAGACATGGATCAGTGGACCAGCAGATATTAGCTCACCCAGAATGTAAGGCATGTCCTCTAAACCTTTTAATGGCTGTTCTCTGTGATCATTGCCAAGGTTGTGTGTGTGAGCGTGTCGACACACCACCACATCTGCCTGAATCACTGATCTTTAGTGCCTTATCAGCCATCTCACCGTATTTAATCAATACCTAGTCAAGTTAATAATAGTTATGAGTGGGTGTGAGTGAGATTTTATGTTTGTGAATGTTTATGCGTGTTTGTGTGTGTGCATATTTGTTTGTGTATCTATCTGCATGTGTGCATCTGTCAGTTTTTATATATGTCTCTCTTTCTCTCCCTCTCTCTCTCTCTCTCTCTCTCTCTCTCTCTCTCTCTCTCTCTCTCTCTCTCTCTCTCTCTCTCTCTCTCTCTCTCTCTCTCTCTTTCTCTCCCTCTCTCTCTCTCTCTCTCTCTCTCTCTCTCTCTCTCTCTCTCTCTCTCTCTCTCTCTCTCTCTCTCTCTCTCTCTCTCTCTCTCTCTCTCTCTCTCTCTCATATGGGCTCCATTAACTGTGTTCAGCTTAGGAACAGATGAGACGGACGACAAGTGAATTACGTAAGAGTTGTCCTTCTAGCCCTTTAACACTACTCAGGGATAATACCGTGACATAGACATATGTCATAAAACAGTATGTCCATGTGTATTGTGTACAGGACTTTGGACAGGTATATAAAGACTTGTTCAAAGAAGTTCCACAGTTGCCCACCCTGATGAGCTTCACATACATGTGTTCAGCTCCACTTATCTCCTCAAGAAAGCCTTGGTCCTGTTCAACATTATGAATGGCTAATGGCTGTCGCCAAAGCAGTGCAGGTAGCATAAAAACATCGCACCACCACATCGCTACATCGCCAAGATGTGTCCATATTACTAAGAATCTGTGTAGTGCATCTCCTAGCTCCAAGTCGGTCCTTATTGGCGCACAGTGGATAATATTATTGCATTTATGTAGCACCTTTCCAAGCAATAACAATTAGTGCCTTACATTCACATGCATGCACACATTTAAGCACACGCGCCAGCCACACTGTTAACAATAAAATGCAATAACCATCCAGCGGTTAGGCTGTGTAAATGTAACCATAGTCCATGAAGCCCCACCCCCCCCCCCCCCCCGGAGTCCGTAGGGAGAGGAGGGAGACGAGATGATGGATGTCTGCCCGCGAATGGTTTGGGCTCAGGTTGGGAGGCGGAGGAACACTGTTATCAAAGGACAAATTAACAAGGGATCGTCCGGGAAATGAATGACATGAGCTGAGATAAGGAACACGGAGCACTCTGCTCGGCTACCGAATGCTTCTGTGAAGCCGGGCCGAACGGATGCCTGTATGGATGTGTACGGAGGGACCTCTGTGGCTCTACTATTTATTGACCAGGGTTCCACACACAAAACCTGGTCGTAAAGATTATTCCCAGGGTTGTAGGATTTACTCTGTGTTGGTTGACTGCATGCATGGCTTTTGTTTGTGTGCGTGTGTGTGTCGTCCGTTGAATGTGATCTCATGCCTTACACAGATAGCACATCTGTAGTTCAGATAGTGGATCTGTTCTGCGTCAGTGTATCCTTGCACACACCGTCTCAAACTCCCTGCGCCAGTGACGCTCTCATTCTGTTGTCATGGCGGGAGCATAAAACGGAAAGCAATACTACTGCCGTGGCCTGTGTGCAATTTAACTGTTTAGAGTGGCTGTGAATAACTGTATTGCTTGCTTTTGTACTTGTGTTTAAATGTTTTGCCCCAAAATGGGAGAGTCACACCAGAGCCACTTATCTAGAGTAAACGCACACACACACTTTCTTACAAGTGTGTGTGTGTGTGTGTGTGTGTGTGTGTGTGTGTGCGTGTGTGTGTGCGTGTGCATGAAATTATGGACGTGCACGTGCGTGTGTGGGTGTGTGCATGAGTGTGTGTAAGAGAGATTGGATGGGGACTATTATCTCAACATTACATATAATGAGCATTTTATTCGCCCGTCGTATTCCAGACGACGGCTGATCCAGTGAACACACAATCCCTACTCAAGGGAGACAGGAGTAGTGAGACCCAATGCCATGGATACGACTGTATCATGTCCGCTTTCTCTCTCCTCATCAAGGGTTCTTGGCAAGTGTGTCGATAGCACAGGATCATTCGCAACCATCTGTCTGGTTGAGACTGTAGGTTACCTGGCAAAGCAGTGTACACACAGAACCACAGAAGGTATGTTCTGGGTTACTCTGAATTAGATAGATAATGAGTTTGTCTTGGCTGGCGCGTTGAGCGGTGGAGAGTGTAGATCAAACGTGTCAGCTCCTGCCAGGCCTGGCTCTTCTATTCTCTTCCACACGTGGCCATACGGCACAGTGGAGTTAGAGGGACGGATGAAGGAGGACTCCAGTGTTACAATGGCTAAACTATCATCACTATCTTTAGCAATGCATGTGCTACTGCAACAGTACACATGCAAAAGGCCCAGAAGGCCTCGCACAGATTATAGCACCCACAGACTCCTGTGCACAGCCACACACGTTAACACACATTGGACACACACATACATACACACACATAAACATTAGAGGTCGGAATGAGTTGCGATGCGCTGTGGGTGAATGTTTCAGGATCCATAAACGAATGGCTTAAAGGTCTAATGGCAACTCACGCTCATCCACACACACACACACACACACTCACAACCTTCGGATACACTCATACCTACACACGCACCTAATCACAATAACACACCCACCTGTTGGATCTTTGCCAATTAACTAGAGGGCATATGAGTTGGATCAGAAAGCAAGTTCAAAGACACATTTAGCGAGCTCCCTCTCTTCTCCCTCTCTGTAGTATCTCTATTCTAGCAATCTCGGTCTTCATATCTCTTCTCGCTGCATTTCCTGTTCCCTGTCTGTTCATGTTAAGTCTTGGTATGTCTACAGAGTTCCTACTACCTTCCCCAATTTCCAGTGGTGTAGTCTATTTTATTGTAGTGGGTATACTGTGATGATTCATTCCCAGCCTCGTACAAACCCGTCCCACCGGTACGTGTTCGTGTGTGGTGCTTATGGGGTGTCTCACCACTCACCAACGCAGGGGTCTACAACCCGCTGAGTTAAGAGTATAACGATTATCAACAATCATGGAAAACTGAATAGGTTGATCAGTTTTAATAACAGTATGAACAAATAGAACACAAAAATTACAAGTTGTCCATTGTATATCTATAGAAGCAATAGCACATGCTAAACAAGGACAAAATCTACTCAAAATAATTTAATGAACTGTTTACAACCATGGCTAACCAGTGCATGAGAAGGAGATGACAGGAGACTAATGTTTCACTCTTTCAATTGCTCTGATTTTAGCTCTTACTATTGTTATCTAACATACCATACAGTAATTGAATTGTGTAAAAGTGTGAAATTACTGCACCTTAAAAATGACCAGGAATTAGCTATACTCTCGTTTGCATGGTGAATATTTTCTTTTCCCTCCACTCTAACCAAGGATGCCTGTTTTTAAATTCCCTAGCCTGACACCAAGTCCGAAAGGCTTGCCAGGGGTTCTCATCTAAAAGTAACAAGGAGATATACAATGGGATTAAATCATTGTCTTCTGTTGACTACTTGTTATGTGGTTTACACATTAATATGGGAGGACTGGACACACACACACACACACACACACACACACACACACACACACACACACACACACACACACACACACACACACACACACACACACACACACACACACACACACACACACACACACACTTTTCTGTTGTGTCTTTGCTAGTCTCCGTAGCTTTGGTATTGTCATCTGCTGCTGCCTGTGTGTGTAGTTTGCTTTTCATATTGTAATGTTGAATTTTATTGTAGCATGTAGCCTGGGACTCTAAATGTTTGTGTTGTGTTTTTTATCGTTTTATCTAGTTGTTTTAACTTTTATGCCAATTGTTCCCGTGTTTAACTTTCAATCTGTGTGGGTTGCTAATCACAGCGCGAGAAGGAGGGGCTCGGCCCGCCAACTAACATGCCGAGATGGAGGGGCAGCTTCGCGCTTCGTAACAGAGACAGGGCAGAGCGCGAGCGCGCAGGGGGATTTTTATGAATGGTGAATGTAGGAAATACCTTCCCCTGCTAAAAGTATTTTATTGCAGTTATACCCAACCGGTATTTGCGAAAAATAAACACAGAAGTGGAAGATCGGTCACAAGACGATTGATACGTGTCCGTGCACATTTTTAAGTGGGTAGACGCAAATCCTGGTGCGTTCCTAGTGGGTATACGGCGTATACCTGCGTATCACGTAGACTACACCACTGCCTATTTCCCTAGTGTCTCCTCCCCTTACTCCCTTCCTCCATACCTTTGTTATTTCTCTCCTCATCCCTCTAGCCTTTCATTTCCCCGATGGTAGATCCCCCTCCTATTGATTGCTTGCTGTCGGTGATTCCACCTTGGCTTTCATTATGTGAATTCATCCATACTCTCAGCCCTCAGTGTAACTCCCCCTCCCTGCCTCCCAACCTTCCTACCCCTCCCTACCTCCCCACCTCCCTCTCCTCCCTGCCTCCCTACATCCCTCCCCCTCCCAGCCCCCCCCCCCCCCTCCCAGTTTCCCCACCCCTCTCTACCTTCCTTACCCTCCCACCCTCCCTACCTCCCTAACCCTCCCTCCCTTCCCCTCCGAGCCTCCCTACCTCCCTTCCCCTCCCAGCCTCCCTACCTCCCTTCCCCTCCAAGCCTCCCTACCTCCCTCCCCATTCACGTTCTCCGCCTCCTCTACTCAGTTGCATATTTGCAGAGCTCAGCGGAACTGGCGTTGGCCGGCCCCTTACCCATAATCCCCTTGTTTGGATTCCCCGCTGCTGTTTTCATCATCAGCCCCAATCGATGTTTAATTATCCCTCAACATGCCACTGCTCTTCCAACCTCCCTGCTCCTCCCCCCACTTTTCCAAACCCCTCCCCCCATAGTAAATGAAATTGGCACAAGGAAACATGTTTTGTGCTCCACCCTACTCATACAGTATATCAAAAATAATCGAAAAATAATCGATTCTTCGATGCATCACGATTCTCGCTAGAACGATTCTGTCTCGATGCAGATAAATTAATAATCGGAATTAAAAAAATATATACATTATTATTTATTTATTTTTTTGCCTGCTGCAACATTCTGTTCGCCAGAGAGGGATCATTGTTGTAATTTTAAAATTGGCCAATCTGATTTGAGCATCTTTCCTTTAATGACATAGAAAAGAAAGATTAGAAAGAAAATAAAACTGAAACCTATTTTTTGCATGCATCCATATTGTGTTATAATGCAAGCTGCATTGATTATTGCATTGTTCATAGAAAGTCATATTTGTGACAAATGCTTTCTCTCTTATGAAATATTAGATAGGTTAATTAATCTGTCGATGTCTTTAATGATCATCACAAAAGTAGGAAGTGATTAGCAAACTCTGAGTAGCAAACCCAGATGTATATATATATTTTTGAAAATCACGCATGGAAATGTACATACAATTTTGCATCGATAATCGCTTCAGAATCGAATCGTTGACCTCATAATCGGAATCGAATCGTGAGGTGCCAAGAGATTCCCACTCCTATAATCCACCGCACACCGCGTTTCAATTCAGACTAAACAACTTGGAGGCTTTTCTAATTTATTTTTCTCTCCAACCCGCGTTGTTCTGCGGGGGGAATTCTAGGGTACAGGTTAATAAAAAAAGCTCATGTATTATTCTCTTGTTTCAGATTGATAATGTTGTCTGCCGAGTTGAGGCTTAGTGGCTTTTTCTGTGTTCTGTGTTGAGGGGGAACGTCGGTTAACTGTATTACAATGGCGATCAGGAGAGAACGAAAAAATCAATTGTTCCTATAAGAGCTAATCACGTTCTCTACGTAACGTTTGTTCTCTGGTTTAATTCTGTATCGTATTCTGCAACGTTATTGACCTGGGTTTTATTTCATTTGTCAATTCCCTGCTGGAGTGTGGATTCAGACTTAAAGGGTCTTTACACCTGTCAGCCTGTTCCATCATGGAGAGAGATGGGGACAAAATTAGATTAAAGTTACTCGCAAACTATCGATCGTATCCATGGAGATGTCATATTTATCATATGTTGATACTTTATAGGCATGCCCATTGGCATTGAGATCCCCAGGATGTTCTTGTTTATGTGCAAGGAAAGTACAACTGTAATGATGTAAGTATTATCAAGGCTTTTGATCCCTAGCATCTAATGCAATTGAGGGTTCTACACTTACATTGCACATCAATCAGTGCATAGGATCCTTAACCATCCTTTAAGAGAATCTGAACAAGCCCTCCCCCTCTCTCTCTCTCTCTCTCTCTCTCTCTCTCTCTCTCTCTCTCTCTCTCTCTCTCTCTCTCTCTCTCTCTCTCATTATCTATATTTCTGCTATTATTTGGCTCTCTCTGGCTTTTGCATCACTGCCAATTGCTTTCTAATCCATTTGACCCCATTGCGTTGCCATTGTTGTCTCCCTAAGCCCTGCAGAGGTTAAGCCTGTAACATCTGTATTCTGAAGGGGTGGATTTATTTCTCAGGATTGTACATCACCATATTAGAAAAGCTGCCATGCATTGTACTGTCAATATTTAATGTGTTGGCCCCAGATTTATTCTAAATTAATTTACCTGCATCAATAAACAAGTTTCTATTTTTAAACTGAATTATATCTCAAAAACTCTGAATTCTAATAATTCTGATCACAATGAATTCTTAAAATTGCTAGAAAGAGCTAAATCTGAAGCTCATTCCCATTAGTCAAAGAAGCAGTATCTATAATGCTTCAGTCTTGTAATGTATTCCCACTGATAAAAAAAAAAAAAAAAAAAATCACATTTCAAAATGTTATTCACTGGCCAAATATGGCTTTCAGAGTACAGCTTCTTTCTTTTCTGGACATTTCCATGCCCATTTGAAGCATATGTGCTGCTCTTATCCATAGTGATTTACAATAACTTCAAAGAATTTCATTTTCATTTCATTTTTCGGTTCATTAAGGTTAAACTCTGACAATAGATAAAAGAGAAAGGGAGAGAGAGTGTGTAAAAAGCAGAATTAAGCAGAAGGGGGGATGAGAGGGAGGGGAAGAGAGGTAAAGGGCACACACAGATGAACAAATAACAAAAGAAATGTCTAAAGAAAACTTGATGGAAGGAAAAAAATAGGCTTTTGGTGAAGAACATGTACAAAAATAGATAACACAAAAAAAGGGCAAAGGGTGGAGGGGAGAGCAGAGAGGGAAGGAGAGAAGGGAGTGGGGAGGTAGCAGTGTATGCGGGGGGCTCTCTATACCCTGTTAACCTCTGACTTTGGGACTAATTTAAGCACAGAATGCAGCTGGAGGACAGCACTGAGTCAGCAGATACTTCACCGTTGACACAATCAATTCCCGATTCATCGTAATCATAAAGAAATAAGAGGGGGGAGGGGCAGGAGAGATAATTAGAACAAGTCAGTCTATGAGAGAGAGTGAGGGGGAAGCTTAAACCCTGATGAATAATTGATTACATCGTAATGCATGCTGGTAATAGGCTCCCAACACATAACGCAAACAGCCCTTGCCCTTCCAAGCTTTACAATTATTAACACACACACGCAGACAAACACACGTGCACACTCAAAAATAAAATTCACGATGAGTTGAAGCTAGGTCACCATCTGTTCAGTATTTTTAATATATAGTACTTTATCGTTCTCGGATTCCTAGGTTTTTTACTTACAAAGACAATAGTCAAGAATGGTGCTGAAATTGAGTTCATTCCCTGGCCTTTAAAACTTGCTTGTTAGCTTAACTACATATTGCTTTCATTCTTCTTTGTCTACTTCAGGCATTGAGGCGAGGTAAAAAATAGACACAAACCTGCAGTTTCTAATTGAGTGAGGCACCGCAAACAAAGCTCTCGAAAACTCAGTTCTCGACAACGCAGGTTTTGAGAACTTTTAGAAAAAACGCACCAAAAAAACAAAACAAATACGATTTTCCATTTCAACCACAACTGCATGCATCTCGTTTCTGTTGGGCTCTTCTTCTGAGTAACTCAGAGATGAAAAAAAAAGGTAAAACGAAAACAACCAGAGGGAATAGTGCCTGGTTAGATCACACCATTCATCTACTACAAACCCAGACGTGAAGAGGAGCTGTCAGCCCCTCCCCCCGGCTTGGAGGCCTGCTGCGTCAGGAGCGGCGGTCTTGTGTGTGGAAGGAGGATGCGGGCAAACTGGGCGAAGCACAACAAGGCCCGCTCATCCTCTTCAAAGCAACCATACTTGGCATTCAAGCCTTCGCACGGAGAGCGCAGGGATCTCTGGAGGGGCGTCTTACCTCTTTTTTGGCGCTCCATCTGCTTTTTAAAAAAGTTGGGCGGAGTATGGCCTCGTCGTTGAGCAGTGCATTGTGTAGAATTGAGTTGCATCCAGCGAAAAGTCCCGGCAGAAATTGTACTTAATATTCATAAGTACGTCTTTATAACAGTAAGATCCGATGAAGATAAGAATTGTGTTACCTTTAGAATGAGCCCTGTGAATCCACATGGGGAGTGGGTCCTCTCCTCGGAGCCCACCATGTTTCTACAGTCGCCAAGAATGGACAAGAAACGGCTCTAGGGAGGTTCTATAACCGCTGTCTTATGACCCATAGTTTTACTGACTAAATAACTAAATTAAATGTATAAATCTATCAAGGAACCTCATCAATTGACACTAAGATACTCTATGCTGTCCAAGTCGATAACATGATTGCACCTTACAGGCCAGTTCAGACTACCGTAGCCTGTCCCACGTCTTTTGAAAGGGTGGTTTCAATCTGCAACTCCACAACCAAATGACACTCGATTCCTAAACACTACTATGCTATTGCCAGACCAAGCTCCATCGTAGATTGCACGTTGGTCTGGGGAAGCGGCTGTCATTTTCTTCAGCCCAAGAGGCGTGATCAATGGGCCTAGTTCAAATGACTCTGTACGCAATTGGCTGCTTGCCGTCTCTTCCCTGTCGGCATTGTGTTAAACCATCCAATAGCGCGCCAGGGGGAAAAGCCAGCTTGGTGATTGGCTCCTGCAAAAACGTATCGAAACTAGTAAGAAATTATTGCTCTTCTCCAGACCATTCTGCAGGGCGAACTCAAATTGCCAGCAGAATGGGCAGGGCCACCCACACTACAGCTTTGAGGTAATTCCTACTAGGCAAGCTGGATGTCAACAGCTTCAAAACTAACAAAGTTCAGGCAATAGTTTCATGGAACAGGATGGATTGCAAATCTGGTACTCTGTGAAATTAACAATATTGTATCTTCCCCCTGCTCAGAAGAATGGGAGTGTATATCATAAGTAATGGGGGACGTGCAGTACATAGACGCATAGAGCCCATTGCTCAAACGCTTCCCATCGCAGGTCTACCTAATGATCTATGCTAATAGCTGAAAGGAGCACTGAGGAGTGTGTTTTAAACAGCGCTATTTCTTCCTTGCTTGACTTCGGATGGTCCTTTAGTGATCTATATATTGTTAGCTTCTTATATTGATACTCATGCAATAGAACAATGCAAAATGGTCGTTTATATTAGCATATGAATATGTGTGTGTGTGTGTGTGTGTGTGTGTGTGTGTGTGTGTGTGTGTGTGTGAGATATGCTGGCTGCTTTATGGTTGCTTGAATACATAACCGTGTGTGCGTGCGTGCGTGCGTGCGTGCGTCCCCACGGGGTGTGATCATATGCAAAAGCATCAACTCTCATTTAGAATGATGGGGTGTTGCTGTTCTCCACGCTGTATGTGTCTACCAAGTGCATGGGTTCATACGTTGACATGACAACGTGCCCTGCTGTCTAACCGCACTGTGTGTCTGTGCTAGTGTTCTTTCTTCTGTTATAACCGCTGACAGCCATACTGTATTTGCATAACACAAGTAGACGATTTGCAGGCAATGTGTTTATGAAGGTGTAAACACATTGTGGCGTGTAAGCCCACCTGAGGGGTATTCCATCAAAATGGTTAACGAAGGCAGCGCTTAGTTGATTTAGCCCAGTTAGAACTAACGCCAACTTCCACTTCAGGCCAAAGCCATTCCACCAACCCAGTTCAGCCTCGCCTTGCTAAGGTTAGTTCAAGCCAGGCTAACGTTATCGTGGATTACGAGCGCTCACGAGATATGTAACCAGCCCATAACCGTGAATGTCGAATCATGGAACAAATATCCGAAAAGAACAGAGCGGGATCTTTTACAGCGGCGAACAGAAGCTGCTCGTGGAGGTCTATCAGGAATACAAGCATATAATAACTCAAAAAGGGAACACCGTAACCATGAATAGAAACGGGGAGGCCGCTTGGCAATAAAATCGCCTATCTTTTGAATGCATAAGTAGTATTAAGCCTAACAATTAGTAATTTAGGAAGGATTACTGGAGAAACTTTTCATGCCTCCTTTTTTTTCCAATTCTTCGAAATTCCAAATTGACTAACCATAGTATTTATCTCAACAGAGATGGTCTCAACTGCCTGCCGAGAAACTCACCTGAATGGAATACATGTTGCTGAAATTTTCCATGCAGCAGTGTCTTTGTCATTGTGACAAAGGCTTCACAATCAGTAACATTAATATTAACATGGGTTTTTGCAAGTTGTATTTGGATTCTAGGGACATCGTAAAACATATTTACTACGTAAAAAGTAAATTGTTAGGCCTACTTTCTCTGACCTAAAGGGAATTACAAAAATTAAGCCAACGCCAAGAATTCAATGACATAAACGGGGCACAAACTCGGGTCGCCGGTACCACAGGGCAAGTGCTAGACCACTCAGCGAATTGCTGGTTCCTGCTTTCGATAGAATACATATTATTGAATGAAATGTGTTGATAAAATATCCACGATAACAATAGATAGCAATTAATTTCATTATTTTATTTGCATAATTTAATCTTAGACCCTTAGGGAAAATATACACTGTGCTTCATATATGTACATTTATGACAAAATCGTCAGGACTAGGCTTGGCGGAACCTTCTGATGGTACACTTGTTGCAGAGAGATGGGACTTCTCTGAAACACAGATCAAGTAAGCCTGACAGTTAGCCTGCTACCGACTAGGGCTGGCCCGAATACCATTTTTCCGGCTTTGAATACTCGTTGGTTTTTCCAAGCGAATATTCAAATACTCGTTCCAGAAAAACACACCATCAAAAACAACATTAATAATCCCTATATACTCCCTGGAACCGATTTTGACAGTATCTGCGTATTTTGTTGAAGATTTAATAGCTTTTGAACATTAATTAGTAGGCCCAAGTAAGTTGGAGTTCCTTAGTTTTTCCCCGTTGAAGCGAACAGCTGTCGTTCCGTTCCAAATCAGCTGTCTTCTGCCATCTCAGCCGTTAGGGGAGCTTTTCAATTCATCCTGGAACGTGCATCTTTTCAGGGAATTTGTACAATAAATCCATAACAAATACAAAATATTGATTGTCTTATGTGTCCATATTATATCCATTATATTGTCCGGGTATTCCCAAGACGCTCACGCTCTGCAGCAAGCCAGTCACAATTGATTGGCGCAGCGCTGTACAGCGAACGTAAACAAACAACTAAGCTAAGGTTAGCATTTCGCTAAGCATTACTTTTCCTCCCAAGATCCTGCTAATGTTGTGTTGTAAAGTAAAGGGAAACGTATCTATTCTTCCTCCACCTCTCTCGCTTCTCTGCTTGGTGTCGCTTATAGTTTGCCTCCCTCGCTAGGGTAACGTCAGACACGTGAAAAAAAAAACAAAGCTCCGAATACTGATTTAAGCTTCGAATACAAATTTTCCGAACGAGTATTGGGATATTCGAATAATTTGGGCCAGCCCTACTACCAACCAGCTTAGTTTGGTCTAATAAGTTGCCATGGTTGATTAGCGGAGATTCCCTTAAGTAACGTTAATGGAACGCAACTCTAGCTGAAAGTAGGGGGTAAGCAAAATATGCCAGGCTTTGCTTTTAGCTTGGTTGATGGAATACCCCTATGACAGTACGGCCTGCACACCATCAATATTATTGTTCATTGTTTGGTCGTAAAGGCAAACTGCTTGTAACCTCTTCCCAGACTTCCTCCATCCACACCCGACCATTCCTTGTCTGTGTACTGTTTTCATCTTGATCTTCCCTCTGTCAGACCTGTCACCTCTGACTCCCTACCCCCCTCCCTCTCACTGTATTCCCTGGATCAGACACTGTGAGTCTCTTTATTCCAGTCCTGCTCTAAGTCGCCGTCTCCTTTAACCTTATTCCTTAATCACAGACGGGATTTTCTCTGCCTGTCCCAGTGTGACTCGGAATCATCGGCAGATAATGAAAGCCACTCAGTGGTGTGGTATTAGTCCATTTTGCTGTGGGCTCAAAATCCCTAATCATCTGCATAGTTTTCATTTTAATTACTACGCCGTATTTAACTTGAAGTATTCCACCCCGGTGCCTCCAGAAGCTGCCATGGACCTCCAAAGTGTACTGAATCTCTGAGATGTCGTTAGTCTCCACCCGCTGCCAGCTATTAGCAAACATCATGCCCGGCTCGCCGCCCAACCCGCATGCACTAACGATGGATGCAGAATTAGACTTTAATCTCAGATGATACATACTTTCCAGGGCCCTCTCCCCCCTCTCCACCACATCGCCCTCAATTGCTGATGGGCCTTCGGCGGTTCACAAATCGATAGTTTTGATAAATGAGTCGAGACCCGGTGCTGTGGCATCCAACCTATTACATCTGGGTTAAGTGTGTGAGTGTGTGTGGGTGCGTGCCTTTGTGTGTCTGTGTGAGTGTGGGTGTGCATGTGCGTGTGTGTGTGTGCGTGCGGCTTCCCCATGCATCATGTATCATACCAACAAAGGGCATGACTTCATTAATGTGTCGGCGGAGCACTTTTGTCAGCTCCACATTATGATTGGACCCTTGGGTCGTTGGAGTCCGGCTTTCATCTGGGCCAAATGGTTGTTTTTCAATCGCGTCAGTCTGTGCAATTGCTTAAAGTCTAGAGCTCGCTAGCAGAATTTCCACGTTGATATATATTTTTCATATTGAATGTAAGTCCATACCCCTACATTTCCCAGATTGCAGCACAAGTGATATGTTTGAGTGTTGTATTTCATTCTTACTGAGCCAGAGGCAGTGCTTAACACTAGATGTTGTCCATTGCGCATGTTCAGGTCTAGTATTTAATATCAACCACGTCACACGTGACCGGAGATGACGTCGGGCCGCCCGTCTATATAAGCCCACGTCACTCTCAAAGATGTCCCTTGTATCTTCTCGCAGTAGCGAATACAGGTTTCTCCCTTGTTTGGAATTTAAGAGCGGAAGCTCCCCAGTACGGTTAACGCTAGTGGGTAAATAAGAAACATAAATGATAAATTGAGTTTTCTATTAATTTTTTTTTTTAAGACAAGCAGAGGTGGAAGGACCTCAGGTTGAAGGTGAGCTTCCCCCGCCTGGAAGAGAACCAGTGGTACGAGTACGCAACCTAGGGCTGCCCCGCCCAGGAAGAAGGCTAGGAAGGCTGACGGTTATGCTGCCAAAGTGGACAAGCTAGTGTCAGACTTTGCTGAGATTAAGAGTTTGCTCTTTAACCTTCAGCCAGTCAGGTTGCCGTCAATCCAGGGGTCAATCCCTCAGGCTGAGGCTCCGACCACATCAGAATGGGACGGAGATGCCCTTACTACGAGAGCTTCCTGTAGCCAGTTCTATGAAGACAGGCCGGGACAGGGCGAGGCAGAGGTTTCTACCAAGGCTTCTGAAAACGACTCCCAGCATGCAGGAAGTGGGTCTAGGGCAGGTTCAAAAGCTTCCCCAACCATGGTCAAGGCAGTGGTCCGAATGGCACTGGCACGCTTAGGGTTGGATGAGGCTCCAGCAGCAAGCGCTCCAGCTAGTGCATTCTTCAGGCGTGTCCCGCCACACAATACCTTTTCTGTGCCTCCCTCCCAGCCACATATTGTGAAGCCTCACAGGTAATGGCCAGAACCCAGATCTCTATCTCATCACACCAGTGACAGCAGGGCTTTGGCTTCGATACAGAATGCCAGCAAGCATGAACCTGACCGAATGTCAGCCGTAGAGCCGACCATTGCCTCCCTAATTGTGCCACCGGAGAAGGGGTTGAGGCAGAATGCTCGCTGTCCCAGGCCACAGTGTTGCATTACTGATGACCTATTAACGAAGTGCTATGACACAGCGGCACGTATGGGCCTTATTGGGAATTCCTTGTCCCAGTTGATACTGGCCCAGTCCTTGCAATCATCCAGTACATATACTCCAGTGCAGAGTCTAAGTGATACATCTTTGCAGGCGTTTACCTTCATGACCAGAGTGCTTGGTAGGCTGATGTTGACACTTACGCTGGTTCGCCGCCAGGTATGGCTGGCCCAGTCCCCATTATCAGAGCTATGCCAGAGAACCCTCCGCACTCTCCCCGTAGTTCTGGGGAAGCTGTTGGCCCAGCAGCACAACAGGTCTTGGATCGTGGCATCCAGGCTAACCAGACAGGGCAGCAGTTTGCTAGCCTTCGGGGACCTACACCCCTACCGAGACAGGAGCCTCCACAAGGTAATAGCACCAATCGTCCTCTGCCGCCCCCGCATCCTGGTGGTTATCCCAGGACCTCGCCAGCTCCTGAGCGATCCTATCAACCCGGCAGGGCTCCCACACGGCTAGCACCCCAGGCACAGAGGGGTCGGGGTTCCACCCCCCCCGCCCCCCAGGGGCCTAAGAGGACGTGGGGGCAGGTCCTGAGGACTCAGGGCCGGCCGTCGGGCCCTTCTCCCAGCAGCATCTCATCTGCTGGGGAAGTTGCACTACAGACCCTTGGGTGGTGGCCATGCTGTCCCGGGGTACAATCTCCAATTCCAACACCGGCCCCGTTTTCAGGGGGATCAGACTGACTACAGTCAGCGATCCCACAAGGCGAAAGGCCCTCAGCCAGGAGGTATCCACCCTCCTGGAGAAGAAGGCCATCGAGATCGTAGATCCTCAGACACAGCAAGGTGGGTTTTACTCAGTGTATTTTTTAATTCCAAAAAAGGAGGGTGGGTTCGCCCTATACTTGACTTAAGAGGGCTAAACAGTATTCTGAAAGTATTGCCCTTTCACATGCTAAAGACAGCGGAAGTGCTCCAGGCCGTCGCACGGAAAAGCTGGTTCATGTTAATAGATCTAAAAGATGCATATTTTCACGTCCCGATAGCACCACATCACAGGCCATACCTGCGCCTCTCATTCGAAGGGCGGGCCTACCACTACAGGGTCCTCCCATTTGGGTTATCACTAGCACCACAGATCTTCACAAGGAACATGCTGAAGCGCTAGTACCAATGCAACCAACCGGAATTTATCTGGATGATTGGCTTATTTGCTTTATTGTCCCGTCAATGCCTCCTGGCATTACAACCCCGGAGATGCAGGGCAAATCTTGCCAAAGGTGTCGCACCGGGTTAGATCCCCTCACGCCACGACGTGGTGGTGACCAAAGCTTCGCCCTTTGGCTGGGGGGCAGTGTGGCTGCACAGGGCGGTTACAGGGCTCTGGAGTACGCAGCACATAAATGTGCTCGAGCTCCGTGCTATTTATTTAGCACTCCGAATTCCTGCCACATTTGAGGGGCAGACATGTTTGGGTGCGATGCGACAACAAGTCAGCTGTCTACAATGTGAAACACCATGGGGGTAAATGGTCGGCTCAGTCATTACAGGTTGCACAGCAACCCCTTGTATTGTGCTCTCCCTCACTTTTTCAGCCTCAAGGCTATGAACCTTCCAGGGCCACAGAACACGGTGGCAGACTTTATTTCATGCCAGAAACCTCTGTTGGGGGAGTGGCAACTCCACCCAGAGGAAGTAGAGGCAATATGAAGCAAATATGGCACAGCAGAGGTGGACCTGTTTGCTTCAGAGTCCATAACACATTGCCCTCTCTGGTTCTCTCTGTCAGAGACAAGTCCGATGGGACAGGATGCCTTGGCACATCCATGGCCACCTCAGCTCCTTTATGCCTTCCAGCCATTTCCACTGATAGGGTTAACTCTACACAGAGTTCAGAAGGGGAACCACAGACTCTTGCTGGTTGCCCCAAACTGCTGGATGGAGATCCATGGTGCCAGCCGAAGAGGCTGGACCTGCTCTCACAGCTGGGGGGCCACATCTGGCACCCCAGACCAGAGTGCCTGCAGCTATGGGTTTGGCCCTTGAGGGGCCTGATCCAGTTATAATGGCATGTGACCAGGAGGTAGTTCAAACCATCATAGACTCAAGAGCTCCCTCCGACAGGGCACTTTATGCTAACAGGTGGAAGATCTTTGGGAAGTGGTTTGATGCTCAGAGAAAAGTACCGGAGTGTTCCCCAGTGCCAATGATACTGCGTTTTTTGGAGTCCTTACTGGAAAGGAAGCTATCTGCTTCTGATTTAATTCTATGTGGCTGCCATTTCATCCAGGCACATTAAGGTTGATAGCCAGATGGTAGTGTCTCATTCTTTGGTGACCCTCATCATCATCATCATCCTCATCGTCATCCGCTTATCCGGGGTCGGGTCGCGGGGGGAGCAGCTCAAGCAGGGGGCCCCAGACTTCCCTTTCCCGGGCCACATTGACCAGCTCTGACGGGGGGATCCCGAGGCGTTCCCAGGCCAGTGTTGAGATATAATCTCTCCACCTAGTCCTGGGTCTTCCCCGAGGTCTCCTCCCCACTGGACGTGCCTGAAACACCTCCCAAGGAAGGCGCCCAGTGGGCATCCTTACCAGATGCCCGAACCACCTCAGCTGACTCCTTTCTAAGTAAAGGAGCAGCGGCTCTAATCCGAGTTCCTCACGGATGGCTGAGCTTCTCACCCTATCCCTAAGGGAGACGCCAGCCACCCTTCTGAGAAAACTCATCTCGGCCGCTTGTACCCGCGATCTCGTCCTTTCGGTCATCACCCAGCCCTCATGACCATAGGTGAGGATAGGAACGAAGATCGACCGGTAGATCGAGAGCTTTGCCTTGCGGCTCAGCTCTCTTTTCGTTACAACGGTGCGGTAAAGCGAACGCAATACCGCCCCCGCTGCTCCGATTCTCCGGCCAATCTCACGCTCCATAGTACCCTCACTCGCGAACAAGACCCCGAGGTACTTGAACTCCTTCACCTGGGCTAAGGATTCATTTCCTACCCGGAGTAAGCAATCCACCGGTTTCCTGCTAAGAGTCATGGCCTCAGATTTAGCGGTGCTGATCCTCATCCCAGCCGCTTCACACTCGGCCGCCAGCCGATCCAGTGAGTGCTGAAGGTCACAGGCCGATGATCCAATGAGGACCACATCATCTGCAAAAAGCAGTGACGAGATCCTCAGACCACCGAACTGCAACCCCTCCCCACCACGACTACGCCTCGATATCCTGTCCATGTATATCACAAACAGGATTGGTGACAAGGCGCAGCCCTGGCGGAGACCAGCACCCACTGAGAACGAAACTGACTGGCTGCCGAGAACACGAACACAGCTCTCGCTTTGGGAGTACAAAGATTGGATGGCCCTGAGGATAGACCCCCTTACCCCATACTCCCGCAGCACCTCCCACAGTTTCTCCCGGGGGACCCGGTCATACACCTTCTCCAGATCCACAAAACACATGTAGACCGGATGGGCATACTCCCAGGCCCCCTCCAGGATCCTTGCGAGAGTGAAGAGCTGGTCCGTAGTTCCACGTCCGGGGCGAAAACCGCATTGTTCCTCTTCAATCTGAGGTTCGACGATCGGCCGAACCCTCCTTTCCAGCACCTTGGAGTAGACTTTACCAGGGAGGCTGAGAAGTGTGATACCCCGGTAATTGGCACACACTCTCTGGTCCCCCTTTTTGAACAGGGGAACCACCACCCCGGTTTGCCACTCCTTTGGCACTGTACCCGACTCCCACGCGATGTTGAATAGGCGTGTCAACCATGACAGCCCCTCAACACCCAGAGCCTTTAGCATTTCTGGCTGGATCTCATCAATCCCTGGGGCTTTGCCACTGCGGAGATGTTTGACTACCTCAGTGACCTCCACCAGGGAAATTGACGACGAAACACCATCAACCTCGAGCTCTGCCTCCAACATAGAGGGCGTGTTATTCGGATTCAGGAGTTCCTCAAAGTGTTCCTTCCAACGTCCGACGACCTCCTCAGTTGAGGTCAACAGAGTCCCATCCTTACTGTACACAGCTTGGATGGTTCCCCGTTTCCCCCTCCTGAGGTGCCGGATAGTCTTCCAGAAACACTTTGGTGCCGACCGAAAGTCCTTCTCCATGGCCTCTCCGAACTTCTCCCACACCCGCTGCTTAGCCTCCGACACGGCAGCCGCTGCAGCCCTTCGAGCCTGTCGGTACCCTGCAACCGAGTCAGGAGTCCTCCAGGATATCATATCCCGGAAGGCCTCCTTCTTCAGTCGGACGGCTTCCCTGACCACCGGTGTCCACCACGGTGTCCGAGGGTTACCGCCCCTTGAGGAGCCTAAGACCCTGAGGCCACAGCCAGCCACCGCAGCTTCAGCAATGGAGGCTTTGAACACCGCCCACTCCGGCTCAATGCCCCCAACCTCCACAGGAATGCCAGAAAAGCTCCGCCGGAGGTGTGAGTTGAAGATACCTAGGACGGGGGCCTCCTCCAGACGTTCCCAGTTCACCCGCACTACTCGTTTGGGCTTACCAGGTCTATCCGGAAATTTCCCCCATTCCCTGATCCAACTCACAACCAGATGGTGGTCGGTTGACAGTTCCGCCCCTCTCTTTACCCGAGTGTCCAAAACATGCAGCCTCAGATCAGATGACACGATCACGAAATCGATCATCGATCTTCGGCCTAGGGTACTCTGGTACCAGGTACACTTATGAGCACCCTTATGTTCGAACATGGTGTTTGTTATGGATAATCCATGACTAGCACAGAAGTCCAATAACAAACGACCGCTCGGGTTTAAATCAGGGAGGCCGTTCCTCCCCACCACGCCTCTCCAGGTGTCTCCATCGTTGCCCACGTGGGCGTTGAAGTCTCCCAGCAGAACTACGGAGTCCCCTACTGGAGCCCCATACAGGACTCCATTCAGGGTCTCCAAGAAGGCCGAGTACTCTGAGCTGCTGTTTGGTGCATATGCACAAACAACAGTCAGAGTTTTCCCCCCTACAACCCTTAGGCGCAGGGAGGCGACCCTCTCGTCTACCGGGGTAAACTCCAACACCGCGGCGCTCAGCCGGGGATTTATGAGTATCCCCACACCCGCCCGGCGCCTCACGCCCTCGGCAACTCCGGAGAAGAATAGAGTCCAACCCTTATCCAGGAGTACGGTACCAGAGCTGAGACTGTGCGTGGAGGTAAGCCCCACCAGATCTAACTGATAGCGCTCCACCTCCCTCACAAGCTCCGGTTCCTTTCCCCACAGCGAGGTGACGTTCCACGTCCCCAGAGCCAGCTTCTGCCGCCCGGGTCTGGTCCGTCGAGACCCCTGACCTTCGCTGCCACCCATGTGGCTGCGCACCCGACCCCAACGGGTCGTCCCACAGGTGGTGGGCCCATGGGATGAAGAGAGGGGGGGTGCCACATAGTTTGTTCGGGCTGTGCCCGACCGGGCTCCGTGGCAAACCCGGCCACCAGGCGCTCGCCATCGAGCCCTCCGTCTGGGCCTGGCTCCAGACGGGGGCCCCGGGCTTCCTCCGGGCCGGGTCACATCTCCTCTTTTTTCGTTCTTCATTGGAGTTTTTTGAACCATTCTTAGTCTGGCCCCTCACCTGAGACCACTCTGCCATGAGAGACCCTACCAGGAGCACAAGGCTCCCGACAACACAGCTCTCAGGTTCACAGGGACACGCAAACCTCTCCACCACGATAAGGTGACGGTTCCAGGAGAGGTGACCCGATTTCTTAAAAAAGCCAAGCGGAGGAATCCCCCACGGGCTGTCAAGGTTCCCTCATAGGATCTACCTCTGGTACCTGGAGCCCTCGGTCTGCCCCTGTTTGAGCCACTGGATCAGGCACCACTGAAATGGCTGTCGGCAAAGGTTGCCTTTCTTCTAGTGATCGCGTCAGCCAAGCGTTTGTTGTCAGTGAGTGAACAGTGTATACGCTGGAACTCAGATGGCACAGGGGTGGCACTGTGGCCTAACCCATCTTTTTTTCCAAAGAGGCTGCCTTCGGCCCACTGTAATCAGGTCATAGAGCTAGCAGCTTATGGCCCCTCACACCCACCGGATGAGGAAGCTAGTTCAGCAGAACTACTCTGCCCGGTGAGAGCCTTGAGATGTTACATACAGAAAACTGCTGGTTTTCACCAGTCTGATGGCCTGTGTGTCTGCTACGGGAGCCCGAGGAAGGGGCAAGCGCTGTCCAGACAGAGGCTTTCCAAGTGGGTGGTGGAGGTAATTGAGCAGGCATACAAGTCAAGTGGACTGCCTTTGCCTCTTAACATCAGAGGCTATTCCACCAGGAGTGTCCCCACCTCCTGGGCAGCACTAGGAATGCCTCTAAGTGAGATTTGTGCAGTGGCCTCCTGGGCTTCAGCGTGCACCTTTGCCTGATTTCACAGGGTCAATGTAGCTGCTCACCACGCAGTGGCTGCAGCTGTTTTTCAGCAACCCTCAGGCCCTTCCTAATAGGTGGGTACAGGATTCCTCATGACTATGTTGGTAATAGTCATCCAGTGTTAAGCACTGCCTCTGGCGGTCAGTAAGAATGAAATAGAACGAGAGTTTCGTATCTAACTACGGTTCTATGAATTCTGGATGAATCTTGCAGGAAGATTTTGAAGGGACATCTTGAAGAGTGACGTGGGCTTCTATAGGCGGGCGGCCCAACGTCATCACCGGTCACTTGTGACTTTGTTGATATTAAATACTCGATCTGCGCATGCGCGATGGATAACATCCAGTGTTAAGCACTGCCTCTGGTGGTCATCCAGAATTCATAGAACCGTAACTCCCTATTCATGGGTTACCTTTTACATCTGTCTCGAATGCAGGACAATAGGACAGTTTGGTTGTCAGGATCATATCCTGGATCTCATTTCAGACCTCCAGTCCGCCCTTTGCCCCACAATTGAAGCAACTAAATGGGGAAGTTCCATGAAAATGCCTTCATCATCCAGGGAGTTTATGCAAAACGTTTCCATTATGTTCAGGGTTGCAGTCAAAAACAACTCGCCATGTTCTGGATAAAAGGCTCTCGGCCCACCAACGACCCAAAGTTAAATAAAGACTCTTAGCTTGAGTCTTCAAAGGCCCTATAGTTTTGAATGTTTGCTCTGTAACATTATTGAAAAGTGTCTTTTCAGGCGAGTTTCACAGTGGCTGATTAAAAGCCACTGTGCTATAGTGCAAGGTTCAAAGCGTCCCCTGGCATCCTTACTATTGAAACTCAATGCCGCTCTCGGGTGAGCTATCCTCAGAAACAAGCATTTAGCATTGTTGAGCTTAAGGTTTGAAACTGGCTTTTTGCTGGCTTACTTCTAACGGTTGAAACATCGCAGTGATTTGTGGTGCTCAGTTTGCGCGAGACAGCAAGCGTTGAGGCAAAAGGATAGAGAAATGGGTTCATCCTCAAGATAAACATGCACACAACAACACTCTTCTTCTCTAATCCTTCATTTCTCAGCCCATCTGTCCTCTCTCAGTCTGTCCCCTATCAGTCTGTCCTACCTCTGTCAGTCCAACTGTCCTCTCTCAGTCTGTCCCCTCTCAGTCTGTCCTACCTCTGTCAGTCCAACTGTCCTCTCTCAGTCTGTCCCCTCAGTCTGTCCTACCTCTGTCAGTCCATCTGCCCCCTCTCAGTCCGTCCAACCTGTCAGTCTATCCTTCATCTCTCAGTTCATCTGTTCTCTGTCTGTCTGTCATACCTCTGTCAGTCCACCCTTCATATCTCAGTTCATCTGTCCTCTCTATCAGTCTATCCTTCATCTCTCAGTTCACACGTCCTCTGTCAGTCTGTCCTTCCTCTGGTCTATCTTTCCTCTTTGCCCATTGAACCGTATATACACAGATAGAGGCACAGATGGAGATACAGACCCAGATACTGCACAGATATACAAACAGATACAGAAAACCTCCGCACAGAAATAAGGAAAACCATATGCATGTGTGCACACACCACACACACATAGTCTGCCACATGCACACACAGAAAAAGCATACACGCAGATATTCACACACATCAACACACATACGAACAGACACACATTACTGCATAGACACAAATGCATCCATACAGAAAAAGACGCAGAAACCCGTACACGCAGCCCTACACACACCCACAAACACACACATGCACACACACACACACTTACACTTTATAACAGAACTGCGCCATCCATAAAAAAAACACTGGGCTACACAGCTGGGCTGGATAAAGGCACAGCGAGCGGTGAGCCTATGGCTGAAGCAGGATCCTATATTCACCCTGGCAGCTAATTGATTCTGTCAGCCTCTCCCGCTTCACTAAAAGACTGACATTTCCCTCTGTGTGATTATGACAGCCACAGCATGGGACAGCAGGGTGTGTAAATGAATGTGTCTTTCTGCGGGTGTAAGAAGGAGCAAGATAGTCTAACATGCTGTCCTGTTCGCATGTCTGCATGTTCTCCTCAAATACATATATTTCTACAGATATATCGGTAGATAAATATATATATATATATACATATATGCTGAGATTTCCTTTGGATGCTCCAGTTCCTTCTAACCTAGAGAAATACCTGCAGGTCAGGCTAATTGGTGCGCCCATAGATGTGATTTACGTGTGTGCGTGTGTGTGAACCTGAAACAGTAGCGCGTTTTATAAAAGTTTCCTTCCAGCCCATCCCACTGGTGAGCTGTGAAGGCTCCGGTCCTCTCCACTATCCTGAAACATATGAAGTGCCCGTCGATGTGCCAATTTCAGCCAGTTTAGAAACAAGCAATTACAATAAGCGCCGATAAGAGCTGTCCCTGAGTCGGCGTGGAGTGTTTGCTCACCCATCTTTTTCCTCTAGTTGTTTATTTCACTTCCACCTGCTACTCCAAAGTTGTGTGTCTGCACCGAGGGTGCGATGGGTCTGAATTAAAACGCTACGACAGCTGCCGTCTGTGCCAGAGTCAGCAAATTTGTGTAGGACACCATTGGATAAATGCTCATTAAAGTGACAATCCTGAAGATCTCTTCTTTGCACTCTTTGGCGGCACCTGTGGCGAGGGAAATACAGTACGCGGCTGCCCACGTGGTTGAGTCGGAGAGTCTGTTGCTGTGGTCGATTGCCTTTCACCCTCTGGGGTAACTACCACTGCTGGTGAGTGTCTGCTCACACAAACATCACTAACTGCGCCTCTTGTGATTTGAATGCTTGGTGCCACCGACATGCAGTACATCACATTCATAACACTGTAAATGCAAGAGCTTTCATCAGCGACCATAGGTTCCATCACCATTGTGTCAGTCGGCCATATATGACTTAACCTGCATTTATTTACTAATAAATAGTTGGTGGGTCTTAGAGATTACCAATTTAAACTAGAGAGAAATGTATTAATGGATTTGTCATTTCTTTGTCTTCGAGATCTGTATGAAGAAATGGTGTCTGTAGTATCAGACACGTGATAATAATCTAAGTGATAGCGCTTACCCTATTGATTCTGATTTGCTCTGAGGACACAGACTGCTGTTTTTAACCACTGGATTATGAGAACAACTCTCTTTGTATTGTACTTTGGTGCATCTCATCCACATTATTTGGGGTTTTGATGTGGAAACGAGTCAACAACAACACTTGATTGACAGCTGTTTTTAAAAAACTCATAGGGTAACAGCAAATAGACTAATCAAAATAGGATATTTTTTGGACTATTGGACATATTCTATACCTGTTTAAAAGTAAATTACACTATGTGCAAGGGGCATGCCAAGATTGGAGGGCGGCAAAGAAGGATAATATATTTAAGGAAAATATAACAATATGAAAGAATGACTGATAGTGGGAAAATTAATCAAAGGCAATTAGAGCTGTTAGACCCTGGAGGTGGGCTTCCTGATTTGTCCTTATAGTACTGAGGCTGTTTCAGCTGGTTCTGAAAACCATAAGAAAAATTATATGTGTCCCATAGATCTATGCAGTATGGACCCTGTGACACCTCTGGTGACATGATGGCTGAGCTCCTGTCTCTTCCCCATCCGCAGCAAGAGCAGTTACACAATGACTTCCTGTTGTCATGTGGGTCGACAAGACTTTTTTTTTAAGAAAGAATTGACTCATTTAGCAGACGCTTTATTCACTGCGAACTACACTGAATCCAGATGCTTGCAATTAACATGGGACCTTTTGTTGAGAGCGTAACACCCTAGCTACTATCCTTTAACCTGACTATTTATCATTGAACACAATCTTAATAGTTCTGTTGATCTGTTTGTATTGTTCCTGCTCTATTCTTACCCCCCTCCGCAGTTTGTGAGACAGGTCTTCAGTCAAGGGAAAGGGAAGATACAACGGGAGATAACCCATGCAGTAAACGTGCACCTCTGTGTATGAGGAATAGAGATGGTGCCAAAGGAAATATTATATGTTTTCCACCGCGATAAAGCAAAATAAAGGATATACAAGTGTCAATGATAACACAGTTAAATTCTCTCCTGGTGTGTCTTTTCAAACTAAAGATGCTTTGGAGGGCTCGGGCAATGCTGGCATAATTTTTGGTTGCATGTGGAAATGCAGAGTGGTGCAGGAAGAGGGCAAGGAAAATAAGAAGCATTGAAAAAGGGAAGGACCCAGACCCAAAAGGAAATATCGCTAGAGACCCTTAAAAGAAATCAAATTACCCAGGGAAATAGATAGACCATTCCTGACAGGAAGAGGAATTGGCCCTGTGAAAAAATATCAGCGGGCGTAGCACCAGCAAATTCGGTATTTATTATATTCACAACCTGAAACCCGCATCCTCGAACTTAAGTCGCCACACCTGCAAGATCTGGGCTGCGTTGATGAGCATATGCTTTCGCCATATTCAGAAGGCTTCCTTGATCGTGCAGATGTAACATGTTTATCTGTTTATCCCCTCCATCCGCGTTGGTCCATCTGTTGGAGCTCAGCTGACTGACTTCGGGTGTCCCTCGGTGTCTCTCCGAGTGCTGGCCGGGGATTTCACTGTCAACCCTCAGCCGTGTCGGGTTCTGTTCTGTCTGCTCTTAAGGGATAATTGGCTAATTAAATTAAATAAGAAAACAGTCAGGACACATTATCATAAGTATTCACCCGACGCTCGGCAGAGATCAACACTCGGGACCAAGTGCACTGGATGTGACAGCGCCTGTGTGTGTGTGTGTGTGTGTGTGTGTGTGTGTGTGTGTGTGTGTGTGTGTGTGTGTGTGTGTGTGTGTTTGGTGTTTGTGTGTTTGTGTGTGTGTGTGTTTGTGTGTATAGGTAAATTCCGAAGGAGCAGGGGTGGATTGATGGACAGTGTTTACCAACTAAACACCGTCTGTCAGTCAAGATAACTGAATCCAGACAGCATGGAAATGTCAGCTACTGTCACACACAAGCATTTGCATTCAAATTAAGAAACGTAAACACACAACTGCACATTAACGCACGCACAAACTAACACACACACACTTACAAATCGGAATGAGAAAATGTCATCTGTGCTTGGGTAAAATTTAATAAAACATAACTCATGAGCGAGCACTGTCCACACTGCACACACACACAAGTAGGGTAGGCCGTGTCAGACGCACAGTCAGTTAACTGTTCTAATGAACCCTTACAATGGACCTGTCACTGATTTGGACTCAGCAGGACAGTACTGACAATAACAACGTATGACTGCTGATAATGAGCCAATTCAGCATCCAGTTAATAACTGGATGCAAAATAGTATGCACAGCCCGACATACCAGCTGGAGCATACGCAAGGTTTGATGAACTGGATAGCAAACTTGACAAACTGTTAGACCTCCACAAGGCTACTAACACGCTTTTGTCATCGGTTGTAAAAAGAGTTGATACCATCGACGGGAAAATGTAAAAGTTAACGCACGAGCAGGTGGTCAATCAGGGCGCGTAGCAATGCCGCACAAAAGAGCTTGGAAACAAACTGCAGCTCGCAATGGATTACATTGACCAACTGGGAAATCGCCAGCACCAAAACAATCTGAGTCTTCTAAATGTGTCTGAACAGCTGGATGATAACCTGGTAATGAACACTTTCCTCGTTAAACTCAGACCGAGAGTGGAAAGTAAAACTGAAGGGAAGAAGACTTCGAAAGCACATACTGCCTTGGCCCTTTCAATGAGAATGCGCGTTTCCCCCGCACCATTTAATTCAAAGTGCATCACCTTCAGAAGAAAATACTGATCTCAAGAGCTGCGAGGGAAAGTAGACAAAATAATCCTAATGACACCACCAGTTACAGAATCACCGCGGATATTTCGACACAATTATGGAGGAAACGGAAGGCGTTTTGGCTGCTGAGAGAACAACTACACAAACTGGATATTAAAACCCAACTCCGATCACCTTCAGCTCTGCAAGTGCAAGACGGTGAGAAAACAATGAACTAAGCCGCACCACAGGAGGCCCTGCTGAAGCTCCTCAAGAAACACCCGTCTCTTTCATAAGAGTACACGTAAGATGAAGAAATTACTCAAAGGACAAAAGTGGGTTAAAGTAAAAGGCTAATAGGTCAACTCTTGACCTATTTTCTTTTTTTGTATAAAGTGTGGAAGTAATGAATTAAATCGGTCTAATTTATTTTAAAGTATACTAATTGCTTTGTTTGTTTGTTTGAGTATTTTATTTGTCATTGCTGTGTTTACTTGAGGGGGGGGGATGATGGAATGGAAGTGTGTGCTAGGCGTATGAATGTCAACGTGTGGAGAAGTGGGTGACGTGAGGATGCTTGAGAATGCTGAGGTAACGTGAGAAAAAAAGAGGCTATGGGCATTGGTAAATCTTACTTCTAGGATTTTTTTATGATTTGTAAGGGGAGTTGTTTTGTGTTTTTATGCTCTTATCCATTGGTGGGTAGTAACGCAAAAATAATTAGTAAAAACGTTTTTTCGGGTTTTCGCGTTGCTTCTTTTAATCTGTATTTTTACTCTTACTCGAGTGATATTTGATTTAGAATTCTACTCTATACTCAATTACATTTTCAATTGTGCCTTAAAATGAGTATTTTGATAAACACATTATCTTCGTTGACTGTAATACAAGCATACACGTAAGCGACGCATCCTCCCTAGGTTGCAACATTGTTACGATTCCATAGCTGAGAAGACGAGTTGTATGGGGTCAGAACAGTCTCATTAATAATGAACGCACAGAGATGGATTCACAAATGTATTTTGTGATTGGCTGAAAACGAGGGAGGCATCTGATTGGCTACAGAGAGTTCCTTGTTGAAATAAATGCATTTGTGAATCTAGCGACGTCAGGAGCGTCTCAAAAATCCACATATAAATACAGACCAGTTCACACACAAATGCAAATAAGTTCACAAATGAAAAACGTCTTGTAAATTCAAGTTTGACAGTTTTTATATAAATGTAACAGCATCCAAATACATTTTGATGAAAATTGAAAATATTGTTTTAATTCATATATTTATGGATTTATTTTACATTTATTTAAAACAAGGTACATTTCTGTGTGGATCAGAAATGTGTTTGTGAAACTTATTTTTGTTTATGGATTTATTTTACATTTATACATGCCGATATCCATTTATGTGTGCATTGAAATGTATTTGTGAGAAGAGAGTAATTTATATATAAATCACAAAATACATTTGTGAAACCTTCTCTGTGCATTCATTATTAATGAGACTGTTCTGACCCCATAGAGTTGATGCTGCGTTCATACCAAAAGACACATTTGTGGCCCATTCACGTTGTCGCCCCAGTTTTGTCGCGGGACAAATCATAATCTGTTGCTGTGCAAGGTTTATCAGGCGAATTTGTTGTGCCCCATCTTTTGCCCGCTAACTGTGCTTCATGCCAATTCATTCTCAACCATGGCCGAGATAACCACCATTGCATGTCTTTACCTTTTGTGGAAGAGGGAGAGATGTCGGAGAACCCGACGCAGTCTATTCATAATATTGTAATGACCACGGAAGAGGCAGTGAATGAAGTATTGATTAGACAGCGATTTATTAGATATCTAATAAACCGTAGGAACACACAAGACCGGTAACCATAGCAACGTCGGTAAACAAATCCCGCGAAACCAAATCCAAGAGCTCCCCGCACTATGGCCATCCGCAGTTACATGACACCACCAACAAATACGTTTTCCCCTAATCTGCAGAATGAATCGAAAATATTTAACTGATAATGAATTTCTTCATTACATAAAAAAATCATATTGCGATATTTAAAAGCACAAATATAGATAACGCTTCTTCTACTGATAGTCCTCCAATTTATATCATATGGGACACATTTAAGGCGTATATAAGAGGGATAATGAAATCATTTTCAGTTAGAAAGAAGAATGAACTAGATAAAGGGTTTGACAAAGTAGAAAAAGCAAAAGCTAAAATTTGACCATGATAATCTTCTACTTAAAACGGTTCAAGACATTAAGCATAACTCAAATATAATATCGTACATATTAGCTAAAAATGGGTAAACAACTGATCGCCTTAGTTGAAAAAGTAGTTAAAAGGCATACCATATATAGAAACTTCGTTTAATGCTAATAGACAATGAAATAATTAATATGAAATTTGCGACATTCTACGGAAATTCATATAAATCGGATATAATGGAGGAATCTGACCCACTGCCCTTTCCAAAGTCAGTTAGGCTTAAATGTCTCTCTGATGAACAAGAAGACCTAAAAAAGGAAATCACAATATCAAAAGTTAAAACTGCAATTGATGGTTTCCTCCCAAAAAAGACATCAGGAAATGATGAATGTAGTATTCTCGTGCAGTGCGTTGTAACTCTGACTAAACACAAGTTAAACCGTAGTCAATGAAGACAGAGTTGTATGGTTGACCATTTAGTGTCACACTTCTTCATCAACAGACGGTGAAAATTGCAAGTAAAAGAATACAAAAATATTGTCTGTCCATTTATGAATAAACATCACGTTGTACATAGTTGTAAATAATTAATAATTAACTTTCTAACGCTGTATGTAGATATACTGATTGCCAATTGCATTGATTTTAGCATTGTTTTTAGCTTGTACACAATTGCTATCCAAAACGTTTTTAAACAACTCATCAAACAACGTTTTTAACTAAATCCACCATAATATATTATCTTTAACATGACCTCTAACAATTAAACAAACTCAAGGCATTGCCTCTGATGCTTCCAAGTGGATGCTAGCAGATAACATTCAGGTGATTCACATATCTGACATTCCTTTTACGGTAAGTCTAACAGGAATATACGAAACCGGAGGTGACATCGTCGCAAAACTAAAGCGGCAGAATAATATGAATTTATATATTAGCTAATTTCGACTATAAAGTAATTATCCACATCCCGTTAGTTTTGCATGTATTTATTTACGAAATAAATGTAAGAAAATTAAATGAATGCCTGGAGAGGCAACACATTATATTCTGTATTCTGGACACAGATCAACCCACTATTATTAAAAATTATTAATAATGCATGGAGGCACCAGGCTCTTCCACAAACAACCTATCAAACAATTATTAACGTGATACCAAAACCAGGACGGGAGTGCAACAAACCATCTGATTTTCTACCTATAAGTTTAGTCAATAGTGACAATATAATTATTACCAAAGTCCTAAATAACCATATAGCCAAGTTACTACCTGATATAATGCACCATAACAAAACTGGCCTTGTACAAAATAGGAGTCTGAAAACTAATATTAGAACTTGTATATCATTAATTCAGCATGCTAAAAGACAAAAAATTGATCTGACATTGATGGCTGTGGACGCAGAGAAAGCCTTTGACCGCTTAGAATGGTCATTTATTTTTAAAGTATTAGAATTATTTGGATTTCCTCATGAAATAATTACCATGATAAAGAAGATTTATAAATTGCCAACATAACAGGTTTATGTTAATTGTCAATTATCTGAAATATTTAGGTTAGAAAGAGGCACTACAAGGATTCCAGTTATCCCCCTCCTTATTTGCGGTTAGCCCTTGGCTAAGAAAATAAGAGAAACAGAAGTGAGCGGCATTAGTGTAGATAAACAAACATATAAAGGCCTGATAAAAAATAATTATACAAAGATAACCTTATCTCTATATTAAATGAACTGAAAATTAGTATTAACAAATGGTCAGACCTGCCCATGAATATAATTGGAAGGATAAATCTTTTTAAAATAATGTGGTTACCAAAGTTTCTCTTTATCTTCCAAACAATACCTTTAATTCCTCCAAAACAATTCTTCACAAAATTAAACTCTTTACTCACCTCATTTGTCTGGTCTAATAAAGCGCATCGATGGAGTATAAGTCTCTTTCTTAACGTAAGAACAGAAGGTGGTCTTAAACTTCCAAACTTAGAACTGTACTTCTATGCCTAACAGATGTTTTACGTAGATCGGATAATCAATAACACAGCTGAAGAACCCTGGATTGACATAGAAAGTAAACAATTAGGGGCACCGAGCCTCCCGGGCTCCGCCGCAGCCCCACTGAAGTACGGGCCGATGGCAGGTAACATCGGCCAGATCGGGTCGAGACGGGCGGGGCGTGTCGCGGCCTCGAGCCCCCAGATGCCACGGAGCTGGTCCGGGCGTTGGGGGCCCTGAGGCATGGGCACCGCAAGGCCAAGGTTTGCGGCTGCCCTGGCGATAATGGCCGGTAGCTCTGCCACCAAAGCTCCAACCAATGGAAGTGAGGTGGTGACAGAGACGGGCAATGCTGCTGCCCCGGGCCTCTCCATTCGGAGAGGGGAAGCCGGGGGGGACGCCCCCTCCTTGTCGCGGTCGGAGTCGTCTGACTCCGAGCTCACAAGGAGAGAAAGGGCGTCGTCGAGCGGGACAGTAAAGTCGTCGGCCCGTTCAGCAACGGCGGCGGCAGTGTCGGCTCCGCGCTGTCTAGGCAGCGCAGCATAATGCCGACACAGGCAGGGCGGCGAGAGCGCCAAGACGGCATGTTCATGCCCAAGGCAGCCCTCACACACTTCATGGCCGCCATACGGCAAGATGTAACCCGCGTTACATGTCATGCAGATGCCGTTCGCAAGACATGCCCTTTTCCTCGGACGGCGAACTCGCCATCTCGTTTGAACTCAGTGGTGACCGAGCAAAATTCCGAGACAGAATTCAAGACGGCTGCGCCCAGTGTGACTTGAAGTAAGAACAGTTTTTATTGTGCTTGGACGACTTTGGTGGTTTAAATGGCAATTTCAATCACTCGTATTACTGCAATACCTTACTGCGTCCGTATCTCTGCCTATGGCCTATAGCCTACTTATTTTGGAGCGCCTGGTCCTCTGCCAATGATACCGCGACAACAGTTTTTCGGGAGGGGTCCATGTTTTCCTCCAACGACCGAGCGAAATAATAAAACGCTTGAAGCGTGGGTGTGGCGTCAGATCCGAGATCCGAGTCGGTTCGCAGAGAATACTCGAACGCAGCATTAGTATCCCTAGGAACACAGACATTTGGAATAACCCATCAATTAAAATCCAGAATGATGAGCTCTGGAGTAATTGGAGTACAAGGGGAATTAAACAATTGTCAGATCTAATTACAGACAATAGTGTTCAATCATTCACAGAACTTCAGAACAAATTCAAACTGTCAAACCAAGAATCGTTTAGATATTTACAGTTACAAAACTGGATAACCGATAAAACTACGATTTACGATCACAGTTAGTAAATCACAGATTTACGAACTGCGAATCTTCTTACTTCTTACCAAACAGTTCATCTCTTCTACTTCCTATTAGACAAGCCTACAATGTGTTTAGGCTTGTGGTCCACAAGCCTAAACACATTGTAGGCTACTACAATAGGAAGTAGAAGAGATAACCTGTTTAGCAAGTGGATTTCAGGGGTGTTTTGTTGCAAAGTCATTGTCAGGGCACTGCACTTCAAGGCACATCTAATAGAGGAATTTCTGTTGGAGCAGAAAGAGGCAGACAGATCTTTTAGAATATTGTAAATGTAAAGAATATAGAAAAGGATGTCCTTGCACTGGTTTAGCACTTGGGCACATTAGTTAATAGAGTAAGTTGTATACAATAACTTGGCATTATCATGGATGAAGCTGATCATATTACACCTTGAAGGAGCAAGTGATGATCATTTGCCATTGAGCAGAAGGCAAGTGGAGCTAAACATGCATTCCACCGGCACACTCCCTGGTGAAATGGAGAGGTAGCACTGGGCCATAGGGGACAGTGCTGGGAAGGTATGGCTATGAGTTCGCCAAAAGTCCAATGCTCCTTAGTCTCTTGTTTTCATTACCAGAAAAGCATCTATCTCTTGGTCAAGAAGAGCACTTGAAGAATGAGCTTCGGCATCTTCTTGTGCCTCTGCTAATAATTCTAGTCGCAGGCGCTTCGCACTTCCTCCCACATCTCCATCGTAGTCACCCTTCCCACCAGAAGGGCAACCATAACCACCATCAGTAGTCATCTCATCTCCTACCCCAAACACTGTTGAACTGAATCTGAAAAATGAAATATATGCATCAGGCAAATGGCTGTTCAAATCAAAAATAAGAAAAGGTAAGTGGTGAGCAAGAACACTGAAATATCAATGTCACCTGGAGGAGTTCAGATTCTCATGGAGATTCTGCAGCAGTGCTCTGCTTTCATCCTTCGTCATAGTGATGTCTCCGACAGCTGGATCAAACACTGCGGCGGCTCTAACCAGATCTGAGCACAGATTCTCTTGATACGAGCCCTGAAACCTTCCTTTTTTATCAATTCAAATTGAAGCAGGTCTTGACACAGCCACAACAAGAGATCACGATTGACATCAAACTGGGAAGTAGCTGGGCGTCCTTTAGGAACAGTTTGTATCCAGTTTGTAAGTTTACTTGATTGTTCTTTGAGAAATACTGTACTCTCCTTGTGTGCAGCTTTTGCATGACCAAGGAAGTTTCCACTTGATGTGTTTTCGCCTAAGCTGTATACTTTTGATAACATCCCATGTTCTTTGGTCATTTCTGCTTCAAAGCAGAGTTTGCAGTAGAGTTTGTCATCAATGCGATTGTTGTTCACATACAGATCGCCCATATATGTCCAAAAATTTGAACGAAGGCTACGAGCAGCATCAACACTGTGAGGTCTCCATGTCACACCAGAATCCTTCAGAAGATATGTCCGTGGTGTGCTAATATATTTGTTAACTCTGCGTCCTAAAAGAGTACAAAAATATCCATGAAACACTAGTCCTGACACAATGACAAAATGGCATTCAAGAAGAACGGTTGCGCAAAACACCTTCGGTGAAATTTTTTCTTTGTTGTAAAGACTACTAGCCTACGTGAGTTTTGGTTCGCTAAGCAATGGGCATATCGCTGCTAGTCAAGCTCAGTCTAAAAATAGAAAAAACAGAAAAAAAGTTGGTTTGGATTATAGCCTGAGCCAGGATAATCTTAACTAGCAAATCAGTTTATGTATATAAATTTATATTATTTTGGACAACTGCGCATTTCAATTCAATGTACACTGAAGCATGCGTCGTGAACGTGAACTAGCAATGCAGCAATCTCTGGAAATGGTGGAATGTTAGCGTTCAATGCTGTAAATCCCACTGTTCTACAATCTTGGGTTCATATCATACATTTTTGGTTCAGGTGTTGGTGCAACCAGGCCCTAACTAAAGTCAGAGTAGGCCTACGTAGGAATTTGGAAAATGTGTGCGTAGTGAGATCAAAATTACCTGCTTTGCTTCTCTCCGCCATTTCACCTCCGCGCCCGAAAATGTATTGCTTCTTCTGTGCATCTGTGACCTCTATCGGAAAACGTGCAATTTTCCTTCCTTTGTATCGAGTCCTTCCTGTGTATCGTAGCACCGGAAGGACTGTGCTGAATCCAGTGGGAAAATATATCTTGTTTGTTGTTTATTTTTCATGTGTATGTCTCTATGTGATATAATTATTACTTGATGCAAATAATTCTAGCTGGCTCAGCCAAAGTTTATCAGATGGCAGCTTATTTTGGCTTATACAATTATTGGCTGGCGGCAGCTGAAATTCGAAATGGCGCAAATGGCGGCGCCTGGCGGCTTCGGGATCTAGGTGAGAGGGATAAATTGGGTAAAGACAGAGGTGGGGATTGGAGGAGGGAGGATGGTGGCAGGGATAAAAGAGGACCTAATTTCCTTTACGTTCTGGGTAAAGTAGGTAACAAAGTCATCAGCAGTGAGGCAGGAAGGAGGTGGAGGGGAGGGAGGGATGAGGAGGGAAGAGAACATGGAAAACAGTTTCCTGGGGTTTGAGGCGGAGGAGTTGATTAAGGTCCAGTAGAAGGCAGATTTGTCTGTTGACACAGTGGAGGTGAAATCAGAGAGAAGGAAAAGACAGTGAGATAGATCATTAGGACAGTCTGATCTCTTCCATTTCCTCTCAGCTGCCCGCAACTCTGCTCTATAAGTCCGCAGAGATTCGGACAGCCAATGAGGAGGGGGTGAGGATCGCGCAGGTCTGGAGTGGAAGGGACAGAGGGAGTCCAAAGAGGAGGAGAGGGAGGATAGCAGAGTGTCAGAGGTTTTCTGGGTTCTTTAAATAGTTGAGAGAATCGTTCGACAGAAGGTAATGAAGACAGAACAGTTGAGGCAAACGTAGAGGGAGAGAGAGATTTGAGGTTATGGCGGGTGGTGACAATGTGGGGACTAGAGAGGATGGGGGGAGAGGACTTCAAGGGGAGAGAAAAAGCAACAAAGTGATGTTCAGACACGGGGAGGGGGGTAACAGAGAGAGCATAGGTGCCACAGGACATTGTGAATATCAGGTCAAGTTGGTTCCCGGCCCTGTGTGTGGGAGGAGAAGGGGATAGTGTTAAGTCAAAGGTGGCAAAAAGTAATTATTAAGTAATAATTAATTCAGGTGATTGCAACTTCCCTGGCAGGATGTTGAAGTTGCCAAGGATAACGAGTGGTGTGCCATTTTCCTGGAAAGCAGCTGAGAAAGGGCATCCCTCTCGTCGTAGAAGTCACGAAGGGGACCTCGAGGATGGTAGATCACCACAATGAAGAGCTTGATAGGAAGGGTGACAGTGACAGCGTGGAGTTCAAATGCAGATTTGGCCAAGTGTTCTAGAGGAAGGACCTGGTAGGACCACTTTGGCGAGATAAGGAGTCCGGTCCCTCCTCCTCGCCATGATGGTCTTAGGGTGTGAAAGAATGAGTAGATGTTGGAGAGGGCAGAAGGAGTAGCAGAATTCTCTGGATTGATCCAAGTCTCTGTCAGGGCCAGGAAGTGGAGGGTCATTAGGGATGTAGGCCGAAATGGAGTCAGCCTCCTTGACCGCTGATTGGCAGTTCCAGAGTCCTCCCATCACTTCAAGGTCAGCGTAGGCAAGGGTCGGTGGATGGCACAGATTGGATGGGTTGCTGCCCCGAGCAGAGGATTTATGGTGCCGTCGTCTATATGTGGAAATCCTGACGATGAGTGAAGTACGACACATAGCTACAATAGGGTGGCTTCCCTGGTCTTCCTCGTGGGACTCCCACAGAGAGACTCCCTTAGTCTTTGTTTCACGGGTCCTGACGCTACAGCTGACGCTAATTCTTTTAAGTTCAGAATCATGCTTCATCCATGTTTTTTTATTTATTTATTTATCATATCTTCATTGTATAGTTAAGCACCTTGTATTGCAAATTTGCACGAAAGGCGCTGTATGAATAAAGTTTGATCGATCTCACGATGTACCTTACAGAGGCAGAAGATGGGGGGAAGGAGAGCTGGTAGTGTAAACGGGGCCGTTCCTGGTTCAATCAAGTGTGACGATGTTCATAGCAATGCACTTGAAGCCTAATGGCTCTGTGTGTGAACCAGAGTGTGTGAATGTTGTGAGGACATGCCAGGAAGGCACTATGCTGCCAGACATGGATCTATACCAAAACATAGGTCCGTAAGTGTTGCATTTCTAGTTCTAAAAATAAGTTATGTCTGAAAGAAATGTGTTTAGAATCAATATTGTGGCGAGCAGTGCAGGAAGGACGAGACGGGAGCCCAGGTTTAAACGGTGACGCAACTCTCGTGCCTCGATACACCGCACGACCCCGAGAGCTGCCTTTATTTAAACACACACAACACACAGCGCACCGCACACCCAACCAACGGACATGCAAGTCTCGGTAACGGTGGCGGCAACACTACACACAATAAACACACAAACAATAAAGACCCCAAACCCGTTAACCCCACTTAACCTAATAACAGAAACAAGTTATCCAAAGGCAATAAAACCCCTTTTCCCCAAACCACATGAATACCCAGACTCCCCGGGGGGTAGGAGTCTCCACAAAATGAAACATTTCAGAAAGAAGACACTTAATAATAGTGGGAATACAAATAATGATGCAAGGTTGTTTTTCCCCTGAGTTTCAATGAGGGTGATAATGATTTGATTCATTATGAATACATTCTTAGATGCAAGTTGATACATGGTCAAGGCTAATGATGAGAACCTCTGTTCTCCGGGAGTTTGGTTGAAGGATAAACGATGAAACCATGGTGTCTTGCAGGGATTAGAAAAGACTTAGCAGAACAAACAGCTGGAGGATCCTCTGTGGATTTGTAGTAATTGTATCAAGTAGATACAACAGACGCTGGGCTTGAAGGGAGGAAAATAGATGGGACCAAAGAATGGCCCATGAGGGACTCACAAACAAAAGTTGGGTTAATTAATTATGTTAGGAATAATAAACCCAGTAGTACCCAGTATCTAGGGGCACTGGAGTTGTGTTTGTCAAGAATTTAGGAATTTAAAACATTGAAATTCCTTAATATATGACTGGAACAAATACCCTTACATTTACATTAAGGCAATTCAGCAGACGCTTTTATCTAAAGTGACTGGGCGTTGAGGCTGTTGTCAATGAGGGCAGTAGTTAGGATGAAAGGTATGAAAGGATAATGACACAAAACAGCAGGACTAGAATGAATAAGGAGTTTTTTTTACCTCACATGTTTGCACAAATTTCCCTACGATTCCCTCAATATTTCTGAAATGTATGAAAACACAATGACAATTACCGTCTGATAAGGTTGGCCCTAGTAGATCCTTGGATACTCTGAAATGGGTGTAAGTGTGTGTGTATCCTGCGCCCATGATTATTTATCAACAATTTATGGCATGGGCGGACACAAACTTAACAGGTGTCAATGTGGTCAATAATACGTTATTCTCTAATGTTATTGCTATAAAGCTATTTCAATCATTAAATGTATGTGTAATCAGGTGATACCAACACACAAACTAAGTATAATCTTTGTTGATCCTCAACTCTTTTTATCTGGTAATATAAGATAGCTTAAACATCTTGTTAGGTGAGTGCTGCATGCAGCGCTCAACTATTGTTCTTCATAATTGTTATTCTTTCTTTCTTTTATTCTTAATCTCTACAAACTTTGGGACCTATCTTCTTCTATCTCCATTTACATTTTAAAATATTCAGACTAGCTTGGAATCGCGTGCTTCATTTCTGATTTTTTAAATATTTTATACTTTCTAAGATATTCTACTTTTAAAATATTATATTTTTTTAACATAGGAGTCAATGGGAGGACGCAGAGCCTTCCTCAGGTCGTCAGACATAACTAAATCAATTTCCAACCGTTTATCTTCGTTCAAACCATTTAACAAATCTACCCACACACTCAATTATATCTAAACTGAATTTCGATGTCATTTAAACTTTCTTCAGAATCACAGTTTTAGTTTCAAACCGTCATATTCTACAGTTGGTCCCATTGAAGCCATCTGCCCATTCTGACACTTAAATTACTTAAGAGGTCGTAACTCGGTCAAATTTCAACCGTTTGCCTTCGTTCAAACCATTTAACAAATCTACTCACTTGTATCTTCAATAATAACGGAATTCTTTTTTTCAGAATCACAGTTTTAGTTTCATATTGGCTTCGTTTTCAGTTGGTCTCATTGATTAACGTTGACACTGGAGCGTCATGTCGTTCAGCAGTGTTGCCAGATTGGGCGGTTTTTCCTGCCAGTTTGGGCTACTTTTGGACAACGTTCAGGCAGTGTTGCCAGATTGAGCATTTTTTCCCACTCTATTGAGCTACTTTTAATCGCGCAACAGCTCGCTATTCTCTTAAACATACACACACGCACGCACGCGCACACGCACGCACGCGCGCACGCACGCACGCACGCACGCACACACACACGCACGCACACACACACACACACACACACACACACACACACACACACACACACACACACACACACACATTTCTGCATTTTTAGCCATGCTTTGCGCTTTTCATTCAGCGGTGACTTTATTTGTTTCCAACCATTTACTTTTTCTTAAATGGTGTACATGATTACATTGTTTACTTCATTCAGACTTTTGAACTTTTGTTCAAATCCCTTTACTTGATTTAAGCCAATTAACGTTTCTTCATGTCTCAATCTATGTGGCTTTATTAAAAAAAATATTTTCAACCTCACTTAGTACTACAGCACTAAATGCATTTTCTTGTTGCTCTAAGTTTTTCATGATGATGGACATATTTCTTTGCGGTCGGCTTGCTGTGTTTGCTGCTGAATGAAAGCATCAATACCTAATGACTTCATGAACATGTGTTCACTCATTAGAAAGGGACTGAGGGCCAACATACGCCGTGAGGAAGGACTCCTGCAGAGCACAACAAAACAAACCTTTTTCTGGGATAAACAATACCATGTGGGTTCGACCAATCCTTGAAAATACATTTATTCTGCTTTTGATTACATGTGAATGTGAAACATACACAAACTGAAGGAGTAAACTAAGCATACAATACACAGAAGAGTCGTAATGAGAAACTTAAGATGAAAAGTTATGTCATGGCATTTTTTAGGCCAAGTAAGAATGGAGGAGCTGTTGCTTCAAATTGTCAAATGGAAATGGGGAGAGAGAGAGAGAGAGAGAGAGAGAGAGAGAGAGAGAGAGAGAGAGAGAGAGAGAGAGAGAGAGAGAGAGCTTTGTAACTATTTGCTATATTCTTGGATGAGTCCTGAGAGGTTTTGTTCACCTTGGGATCTTCAAAGAGAAGAGGAAATGAAGGAACGAGAGGAGAATGTCTTAGGGTGAGAATACAGAGAGCATAAAGACGGTTCTAGGTGCGAGGAGTCATCGTCTGGGCTGTGAGACAGTTTGTCATATCACAGGTTTATGAATTCTCCCTCTTTGGGGAAATAAGTGTGATGACTCGTAAGCCACAGGCACCGCTGCACACCATTATGCAATTACTGCAGACCCAATCACCGCGACTGTAATGCAATCACACACAAGTGAAAACAATGCGGCGACACGATGGCCTGTTAATGTTAATCATTGATTTTGAGAAACACATTGTTAGTTCTTCTCTAGCTCCTTTTTGTAAGGTGTATTTTCATCAGGTACGGTGTCCTACTAAGTAGAGCCATGCCTTCCGTTATTTACTGTGTATACCATTGTAGGGCTGATATTCATTCCTTCACATAGGTTATTATGCTATCAACAGAAGATGGATTTGTAATTCACAGAAAATGATGCTACAGTTGTCAATACCAGTAGCTGCTTTACAGCTGTATCGAGATGGCTTCTGCTTCGGGAATCATAGAGTTGTTTGCTCTAGTGATTTTTTTTTTGCAGGCGCAGATGCCACCCCATGGGATTATCTCTGTACTGCCATTTCTTATGTCAATATCCAATCTCTAAAACAAAGATTTACATTCCTTGCTCGGGTTGCAATGATCTCCTACGCCATGGCGTGTGTGTCAAACATAGTTTGTTACGTTTGAGAGAACTGTAATTCCACTATATTAACCGGACAGTCTGTTTCCCCAGTCAAGGGGGCGGCATGTGGCTCAGGAGGTACAGCGGGTTGACTGGTAACCTGAAGGTTGCTAGTTTCTCAGTTCCTCAGTTCCTCCTAGCTGAGTTTTGAGGTGTCCCTGAGTGAGACACCTCACCCTGACTGCTCCTGACGAGTTGGCTGTGGCCCTGCGTGGTTTACTCCGCCGTCGGTATTGGAATGAATGGTTGTAAGTCGCTTTGGATAAAAGTGTCAGCAAAGTGCCCTGATGTAAATGTCTCCTCTCACTCCCAGGATGATCCCGTCCAGCAGCAACGACTTCCTGGTGCGTGACCTGGCGGCCGGCCGGTCCTACGACCTGTGCGTGCTTTCGGTGTTTGACGACGCCGTGACCTCGCTGACTGCCACACGTCCGCTGGGCTGCCTGTCCTTCACCACGGAGACTGAGTTCAGCCAGTGCCAGGCCCTGCACAGCCACTTCCTGGGCGGGACTATGATCATCATCATCGGCGGGATCATCGTGGCGTCCGTGCTGGTGTTCATCATCATCCTCATGATCCGCTACAAGGTCTACAGCAACCAGGGCGGCGGCAGCGGCGGCGGGGAGGGCAAGGCGGCCATGTCCCCATCGTCGGGCGCCGGCCCGAGGCCGCAGAGCAATGGTCAAGGAGGAGGGGGAGGGGCGGGGCTAGGGATGGCCATGCCCCGCTCGGCCTCTAAAGTGACTGACAGGCAGGAGGAGCCCCACTCCAGGGTCACGTCACCCGGCCACACGCTGAGAGACACCATGGCGCTGGTGGAGGAGGGCAGCGGCAGCCACACAGGGGCCGCCATGAAGAGGACTGACTGTCTGGCCAATGAGGAGCTGCTGTCGCCCACCAACTCCCGCCTCTCCTCCAGGGTTGCCATAGAGATGAAAAGCAGGGTGCCATCTGTCACCAAAGAACTCACTTCTCCCAACGAACTGACAGGTAGCAAGAGAGAGAGTGTGTGTGTGTGTTTGTGTGAGTGTGAGAAACAATGAAAGCGAAAGAACGAGAGCGGGTGAGCGAGTGAGACATGATGAGGGAGAAAGGGAGTGAGCGAGAGAGAGAGAGAGACAGTGAGAGACACAGAATCAGATTTGAGAGTTCAGCCTTGAAAGGAACCTTTCCATTAGAGAGAGAGATGCAGAGCAGTAAATTATGTTGAGGACTTGCAGAGAACAGAAAGCGGGCAAAACAAAAATAAATCACTCGTCAGAGAGGGAATAAGCAAGTGGGAGGGAGACACGGTGCAACAGAGGAGGAGAGGACGAGGGTTGAACTGTGAGGAATTGAAGAAGTGGGAAAGACAAAAAAGGTGCCACTGCAAGCGAGATTCCGACATTTTAGTTAGTGAGTGAGTGTGACACAGAGAGAGAGAGAAAGAGAGAGAGCACATGCATCTGTTGCATGGGTTGCTAGGGTCTAGTTTTAAATATCGACACTTGTTCTGTATCAGCGTTAAGCGCCTCAAGGGAACGGTTCCAAACGCCATCAAAGAGAGCTTTAAAAAATCGAGTCTCTCATCCCCTTGACAACAGCATCATGCATGTCTTTAAGCCTCCCTCAAATGTTTAAAACGTCATCCATACCACCCACTTATTAATATCCGAGCGATCCTCAATACTGCGAGAGCAGGTGTTTTGGATTCCTGTTTAAAGCGAGCGAGCATGTTTTATTTTACGACCACATAATTAATTCTACCATGTAAACATCCCCCAACAAACACAAAACACCCACCATTCCGGCAGAAATACACTTGAACGTTAAATAAAAGGGGACTTCTTAATGTGCCTCCCTTGGGTGGAATCCCTTACCCCCACTCATCACAAGCTGGTTCAGGGCATACATCGTCAGCACGGGTAACCCAATGGGAATCAAACCCCTCGCCATCACAACTTTAATGTCATGCTCTACCAGTTGGGCAGGACGGACTCCATTTCTTCTGTACAACTGCACGTTACGTGTTATGAAGGACAGGAGTCAGAGGAGGAACCACACGTTTAAAGGAGGACCAGAGTTGTGCCACACCTGGTATAAAGTGCTCCAGTTTTCCGGCGTATCGGGGGCCACCGTTACTCTCTTTGTAGAACCAAGATACGAGGCTTCGGTAATATAGTGCCACATCGAGCAGCGAGAGTGACATCGGAGAGGTGGGAGCAAGACAGGTGTGAGAGCGAGCAAGGTCGCCCAGTCCTGCATCCCACCACGCCGTGAGGAGAGGGATATTTGGGTTCCTAGGGACACGTAAACTTTGGCTGCCCTTTGCAACTGCCTGTTTTCTTCTAGGTTCTGACACATAGCTGGAGGCTTCAAAGTGAAGGGAAAGCAGAGTAGTGTAGGAATGCTATGTAAGCTGCAGGGCTCAGGGCTCAGAACGCAGAATCCATTATCAGCTAAAAAGATTTGAGACGCTATTCCTATTTTTTTTTAAGAAACGTTTCCGAGATATAACGTTAAAACTGATTTTGGTTTCTTCGTTGGTCATATTGAGGTTTCCATGAGGTGGTTACAGAGCTGACAGATACTTTGTTTTATTGTCTGGATATATTTGAAGGCCATGGTAAGGAACAGGCCAGAAGTGGGTTTAAATATATATACATTTACATTTACATTACAAATGTAAATGTAAAATATAGATATGTAGATATGGCTTTGGGAAGATATATAGACAATGCCAAGCCTTGTCGCTTTCTATTTGTTCAATATGCTATTCTTATATCCATTGAACTTTCTAGGACAATATTCCACCTGAATCCTCAGTGATACATCTTCTAATGTAATCCCGTCCCTGTAGCCCGCCTAACGTAGACTTCAAGTCCACAGCTTTCAGAAGAATTATTCTTATACATTTAGAATAACTTTGAAAAGGCATTATTTGGGTTACATTTCAGCTCGGAGAGGACCAACTTAGGTAGGTGAATGTAGCCAACTGATTTGCTCACATTATGAAGAGAGGGTCCAGGCATCCTTTCAATTTATCGCAAGGTTCAACGTTGAATTCAGCAGGTACATCAAATTGAGACAAGAACATACCTGATCAAATATACATAATAAGATACCAGTATTCTGTGATGCAATTTACACATACCAAAACCACTGCTGTAGTCTGCTATATTTCTAGGTGAGGAAATCTAAACTGTAACATACTGATTATTCGTAAAAAATAATATGCAGTATCAGTTTTTTGTGGTTAGACCTCTCCAGTGCTAAGCATGGTCAATCACTCTTCCCCAGTCACACAGGCCCACTCAGAGGACCTGGGCCGGGTCAGCAGCCCCGGGATAGCTGGGCAGACCATTTTACATGAGGGGCTGAAATAGCTGACTGGTAATTCTTTATCTGGGGATGGGGTGGGGTGAGGTGGGGGGGCTGTGTCATTCAATTGGCCCACGTAAATGAAGTTAGATGAGATGACATTGAGGCTCACGCTTATAACGAACAGCAGTAGCCAAATATGGAATGGCGGCTTAGCCAGTAAGTGCTGGAGCAATTTGAACTTTCATCACCTCCACTGGAGTTTACGAGTGGGCTTGACACGGCACGCGTTGACATTGCTAGCCTGCGCACGCCTGCAACAAAGAGCATTCTTTTCACTCCTCACTCGAGCTCCAACTGACATCTTTTGCATTGCATGAAATTTGCATTTTTAAAATTGGTAAGGACACTGACTGTGTTTTGTAACCTAACCACACACTAGTGGGACAGCAATAAAGGGCACAACGGTTATAGAGACTGGGAAGACTGGGAAAAATGTGTGTGTGCGTGTGTGCGTGCGTGCGTGGGTGTGTGTGTTCGGAGCAGATCAGGACATGCTAATTAATAAGTTAACCATAAATAACTCGACAGAATGTGAGCAAAACCCCTCCATTGCCAACCAACTTTGTTGGAGTGTGGATGTTACTGCCAGAAGAACAAAGTTCATCCGTTTCCCTGTTGGCCTAATAACCTTGTGTATCCTGTGCTCACATAAGATTGAAGTGTGTCATCGCAACTTCGAAAAAAGCCAACCTTTTACATGTAGTTGTACCTCGGTAGACTGAGAAAACAAAGATAACACCCAACAATTAAACGGCAGGGAGAGCACTGTTTGTGTAGCAACACAGGAGGTAGTGCAGCAGATGTCACCCACACTATACATAATGGCAAGTAGTAATTTTGGCCTCATGCACCAACCATTGTTTTACTCAAGGTGCTGCTGTCCCAGCAGTTCTATCATAGGCGTGGGTCATTCAAATGTATCACCCAAGTGGTAATAAACAGCTTATTTATTTAATGCTGACTTCTAATGGTAAAAACATGTGTGGGAGGACATCTTTTCTGTTATTCATCCAAAAAGCCTGAAGCAATGGTAGTAAATCCTGCATCCGCCTGCAACTCACCCCGACATAATACCTGCCTCCCTATTAATAACTAATGAAATTATCATTCAGATGAACATTTTGGACATCTTGGACGTGGTACAAAATACAAATTGAATAAACAGAGAGAGAGAGAATTCCCTGAGATGTCTGTTTGGCCGGCAGTTATCACAAACATAGTTGAGAAGCTGTTAAGCGGAGGAATAGCACCAAACGCCAATAAGGGACATACTGTACAGGACATTATACAAAAGCAGCCTGCATCTGCTCAGAAACAAGACTCCTTCCCCATCTGGAGCAACGCGCCCCTAGTGCCCCCAACCACTGTTAACAAGGTGCCAGCAGCTTTTCCAGAAGCCGCGTCAGCCATTTTGAATGGGTGGGGGAAAATCCTGTTTTTATATTGTTTTGAGCAAAGCTTGTTGTGTAGCGCACTAACAATGGAGGTGGCGGGGGCGGCAACAGGGGCTTATGAGTCCGCAGAGGTTGTGTGCGGGACTGCTCTGGCTGAGGCTGTATCCACGGTGTGGCTTACACAGGATGCTGCAATGCAGAGAAAGACATCATTGATCTGATCAGAGAGCAGGCTGCAGTGAGTCACGGGGCCCGAGGAGGAGAGGGCCTGACACATCACTAGAAAGGCCCCTCTGTTGTGGGAAAAAGAACCTAAACAACCAGCAGCCCTGCTGGCGTTAACATAGCACAGCTTGTTAAAAAACGTTTTTCTGTTCCTGTTCTTTGAAGGTGCGTTCTACTACCCTGATGTGTGGTGTATAATGGAGAGGGAACACTTGCCGTGTTTTTGTGTGTTTATGGGAATTGAAAAAGTGCTGCCCCTTGATGAAAGTTTTCCTGGCAGTTTCCTCTTTTGTGTTCTTCTTTAATAAAATGGAGCCTGATGGAGTCCTCAAGCAGACACATTGTGTGTGTGTGTGTGTGTGTGTGTGTGTGTGTGTGTGTGTGTGTGTGTGTGTGTGTGTGTGTGTGTGTGTGTGTGTGTGTGTGTGTGTATGTATGTGTGCGGGGTCCGAGTGTTTGTGCCAGAAAATACACCTTTATTGATTAGAAGGTAACCTGATCATTAAGCTCAGTGATCGTGATCGCTGTGTGAGTACAAATTTGACATTTTAAAAAGACCACTTAAAAAAGAGCAAGAATAAGGAAAGCAGTGCTGGATGGAACAAGTCATTCAGATTCCAGAGGTATGTATCGGTCAGTGCGCATGTAGGGAGGAATAGATTGCAGGGATGCATTTTTTAATGGGTCGGTGTTCACTATGGCTCTCCTTTTGTGTTTGTTAGGGTAAGTGTTAACATATGCTCTTAGGGGAATGCAAGGATGCGAATGCAAGCGAGTGGACAACTATGATAAGAAAAGGATGTGTGTAGCGAAGTGTGAGCATATGAGAGAGACCATGTGTGTGTGTTTTTGTGTGCACGTGTTTCTGTGTGTGTGTGTGTGTGTGTGTGTGTGCGTGTATGTGAATGTTTGCATGTGTGTGCTCCCCCCTGGCCCGCCCATGACCCTGCAGCATGCTGTCCTCCATGTTGTTCACTCTATCATCCCTCCTCTCTGTGTCACTCCATTGGCATGGCCCCATTCCTCACCCCTTCTCATCTCTCTCTCACCAGCCTTTGGATCTATTATCCTCCATCTTTTCTATCATGGTCCTGCATTTTGCCCTTGCACTAAATCTGACTATCTGATAGGGCTGAGCAATGCATAGATATTACATTGTGATATAAGACTAGATATCGTCTTTGATTTTTGGATATCGTACCATCTTGATTGAGCATAAGTATTGGCTTTGTTGGTTTTAAAGGCTGCATTTCAGTACTTTTCTGAACTCAACAGACTGTTTTAGCTGTTGCCTTTACCAACTCATTATATCTAAATCACTGATTAGATTTATCCAAAATCCCATGCGTGTAATTTTCTTGTGAACGTAATAATAGTCATCCTAACAGTGTTGAGGTGACATCAATGAGGAGGAAGGTCAAAAACATCAGTATTTGGTTCCGTCTATATTGCCCAGCCCTACTATCTGATATTTTTTCGATATTATGTTTCATCACCTTTTTTTCTATCTTCCCTTCACTCTATCACTATCATCCATCAATTGCTCTTGTCTCTCTCACTCTTTCCACATGCCTTTCTCTCACTCTCTCTATACATCCCGTTCTCTCTCTCTCTCTCTCTCTCTCTCTCTCTCTCTCTCTCTCTCTCTCTCTCTCTCTCTCTCTCTCTCTCATATCCCTATACTCTCTCATTCCTATATTCTCTCTCTCTCTCTCTCTCTCTCTCTCTCTCTCTCTCTCTCTCTCTCTCTCTCTCTCTCTCTCTCTCTCTTTCTCTCTCTCTCTCTCTCTCTCTCTCTCTCATCCCTATACTCTCTCTCTCTCTCTCATCCCTATACTCTCTCTCTTATCCCTATATTCTCTCTCTCCACATCCCGGACTGTGTCTCTGTCTTTCTGTCTCACGGTTGCCCGGGCAGCAGACGGTGGGTGGCCTCAAACTGTCGCGTGGAGAGACTATACGATCTAAGGGCCCTGGCAGAGGCAGTGGGCGGACCCCGACACAGCAAGAGTAATGTCTGCCACTTTCGGATGCCCCACATTGATAATTCCCCCCCCTTACATTCCCCCTTTCATTCTCACACTTCATTCCCTCCACCCTGGCCTCTTTGCCCTGGCTGCCTCTCCCCATGTCCCTATTCACCGACACAAAGTCTTATTCTCCTCCACAGCTCCTCTTTCATTTTTGGTTAACCTTATCTTATCCTCTTTAACCTTTCCCCCGGCTCCCCTGTCTTCTAATCAATTAAGTAACTTCTGTGCGTCTATACTGTAACTTTTTATTTCAACTCCTTCTGCAGGAAATCAATCATTGTAGTCTGGGATTTTTGAAAAATGCAACAAGAAAGCTTTTCCCCCCGTATCCATCACTGCGCCACTCATGCAGCTTTTTCACTTCCTGTCTTCCATCACCAACCCCATCGCCTCCATCAATCCACCCATACATTCAGCCGTGTGTTTGGGAGGTGATGGAGTGGGAAAGAGACGGGCGTACAGGACAGTTTCATAATGAAGGAGGAGGAGGGGGAGGGCTGGGGGGGTAGGTGGTGCTGATGGATGGCTGAACATAAGACAGAGGCATTTTTCTGACAACGGGTAAATAGTAGTTGTAGATCACCGCAGCTGGGAAATATTCCCTTGAGAAAAACACTTGAGGTATAATTTTCCATGACAAATGAAGGCAGTTGATGCGGTCTCTGATACGTTCCTCCAGACGCCATAGCGGACGATCACTTAAGGGGGCGCTACGCCTTACCAGCCTGGCCAGAGTCACTACGCTCTTCTCACAACAGCTTTGGTGGGCAAAATAGAAACATTAAGGAGAAATATGACGTTTACTTCGTATGTTTACCGCCACCAGCCTCTGAAGGGGCTGTAGTTTGATTCTCAATCAGTTTACGGTTCAGTTTGCCTTCCTGTGAAGTGAGTTTGAGTGTAATTCCTCTCCCAATCATTATTAAACAAAAGAAGAGGGAAGTCTTTCAGTGCACACTTTGAGATTTAAAAGGGAATTACAACCTGTGAATAGATTTGGAATAAGTGACAAACATTAAAACATAGCCAACCAACATCCCCCTTGTTCATAAGTTATTAACATTGATTTGGGCATCATTAGCACTTAGCTGTTTTTTTCCAACATCTGTCTAATAAAACACACAGCAACTGTGCTATTAGGAGTATCTTTTAATCTACATATTTCTAAACCCTTTTAAAGTTTACTCCACTGACATTTCCAAAGGTCTTGGCAGAAGAACGATGAATAATGCATTTCCTAAGTACTTCTGTTTCAATCAGAGCCCATCAACGAGTCCATTGTGTTTCCACCAGACCCCCGATGCACTGCAGTTGATAAGTAAACCCCTGGTAATGCTGCTCACACAACAGGCATACCAGTTTACACAGCAGTGGTCGATGTTTTATGTATATAATCTCACTAGTTACCCACAATAGATCAGTCAAGTGACAATACATGATTACAATACAAGAGTTTGTACGGTTATAGTTTAAGAATACCCCAAATGATGCTGGTATCATGACACACCCATACGGTTTTACTATTTCAAATGTAGTCATTTAGCAGACGTTTCTACCCAGAGCCCCTTACAGTAAATTCAGATACATAGGACCAGGTTGGTGTGCAGGTAGACTGTAGAGAGAGCCCAATATACTGAGTCCAACTCAAAATGTGCTGCACTATATACAACTGGAGTTACTATAATGACTCTGATTATGAACCGTGTGGGACTGACTTCAAAAGTCTAACTTCATGTTCTCTCTTTACAGAGCCTTGACATTTCTCTCTGATGGAAA